>NC_048894.1:153474695-153565493 GCF_011077185.1 Oxyura jamaicensis | reverse complement strand
TCTTTTCTTTTCTTTTCTTTTCTTTTCTTTTCTTTTCTTCTTCTTTTTCTCTTTTTTTTTCTTTTTCTTTTCCTTTCCTTTTCCTTTCCCTTTCCCTTTCCCTTTCCCTTTCCCTTTCCCTTTCCCTTTCCCTTTCCCTTTCCCTTTCCCTTTCCCTTTCTCCCTGAATATATTATCAGAAAACATAAGTAAAGGAGGTAACAAAAATGGGGGCCAGTGATGGTGGTAATAGTCTTGCAGACCGTACTGGAGAAATGGAATGAATGTGTTCAGGATCTAGTGAACATGCAGGCTCTTCCCTGTGAGCACAGGCAGATCACATAAATTTAACTTTCAAGAATGCAGAAATGTTAGAGGTGAAAATTTATAAAATCTTGTATTTTCTGAAAGATTCCCAGGTGACACTATTCTTCCTAGGAATTCATATTCTTCTCTACCAGAAAGTTTACTGCCATTGACCTCTGCCAGTGAAAGTAACGTGCTGTCTTATCTCAGGCACTACAGACTGCCATTTTCAGAAGTGTCAGAGGAGCCGTAGCTGATGACAACCTCCCTTGACCTTGGCTGTTGGCAGTACTCTATCAGTATCTTGACAAGGCTGATAATTCAGCTTGAAGTTTAACTAAGACCAGCATATGGAGCATCTCCTGCAAACACTACTTTGTTTTATATTAGTGCTTGTGGCTGGAAATCCTCTGTGATAAATGTAGTCCAGACACATCACCTGAGGCTCCAATACCCAGTGCCTTTCCAGATTCCTTTCTCACCTGCTTTCCACATCACCCACCAGAAACTTTTACAATTAGAAGTAGCCCAGTGGCCCCCCTGCAAGTATTACCTCGAGCTCCTTGGACATGCAAAGCAGGAGCCTTTTCTTAGAAAGATTCTTCAGACAAAATAAGATGCTAATGGCCCTGTCCTACTTTGAGAAGACTTTCCAAATGTGCACACTGCTGTGTTTCTGGCTATTAAAACTTCTTGATGTTGCTTTGTTTTTCTGAGCTTGGGTACTGTTTTTTTGTTACACTCCTTGCCCCCTAACACAGGTTCTTAATGGAATCAAGCAGAAATCCAGCTCATGCTCAGAAGAACCAACTATGGCCCCTTCAGCCTGATCTTAAATATTTATTTTAAAAAAAAAAAAAAAAAAAAAAACAAGAAAAACAAGAAAAACAAAAAAACATTGAGGGACTGCGAGACAGAGCTCTTTGATCATCCTTCAGCTCCTCTTTAGAGTGTGGCAGCATGCAGTGTGGACATCCTTCCTGTAAAAGAGAATCTGTTGAATGTTAGAGGTAGACGATGTAAAAATTGTTTAGTGCCAAGTTTTACCAATCTTTTCCCTGCAACAGGCAGCCTACTTTCTTATTCTGGGAAAACGAGCTGCTTCCTGTAAGGGGCTATTACTTGCAAGTAAAGATACATTCGGCTGATTTGATCAGTAGAGCAGTGCATAAGAAATTGCTTTTCAAGCCAAGTATGCTGTTAGGAATCTAGGCTTCTCTTTCAGGTCACTGTTTTAATTTTAATGTTAACGGACTAGGGTGCGCTGCTTTTCAGGAGACGTAATTAGGTTAGAGGGTTTCAGTGGCCCCGTATTGTTTTAGTAGCCATAATGAAGTAGGAAGCTTGTGATCAAAGAGTATTATTCATCATATTAATTGTCATATTTATGGCATTACTGATTTAATAATTTATAAGCCATCTGGGAAACCACACCTGTCCTTTTACACACACAAAAAAACACTTTTTCAAGCAAAGCACCTGACGACATAAAACTTCCCCCCTTGTGCTTTGTCCTTGATGGTGGAAAACTAATGTACAGCCCAAATTTCTGCTGTCACTCCAGCCCAGAAATGTAGTACAACAGACTAAATGGGCAGTGAGACATCTGGGGAAAGATCTAAGTGAGCTGTTTCCACTGCACTGTTAGCAGGTAATGTCAGGTGTAAGCTCCTGTTCAAGTGTTGGAGAAATTGTTACATCATCACTTATTTTTTAACTTAACATTGATATTTAATACTAGATTAAAAGCATCACACTTGTTCCCTCACAATCCCAGTCCTTGTCCTGAAGTCAACAAGGGAAGAACGTACTCAATCCAGTGCTTCCAGGCACATTAAATAAACAAAAATAAAAATAAAGACTATATATATTTTCTTCTCATTCAACTAGAATAATCTTGGAGGTTACTTTCAAGCACAAATTTGTTTGGGACTCTCTTCATGTCTTCTTTCCAGTCTCACCTGGGCAATCTGCCCAGACTAATCTCTCAGCTCAACTGACAATATTTGGGGTTTGTTTGTTTCTTCTCCCACTTAGAAATGTGTGGTACCTGTTTAAGGGGATGCTTAAATGGTCAGGAGATACTCTTAAGGAGATTCTGTAAATGGTCAGGATAGCAAAATCAAGATATTGCTCTTCTGATTTTAAAAATCTGCAACATTTAATCAATCCTGAATGCAAATGAGGCAATGTAAACACAAGTTATGTGTCATTATTTAACATTTTTTCCTCTTGACTTCTGCTTCTTTCAATGCAAAAAAAAAAAAAATAAAAATGATAGTATGTCCAATAGGTGGAAAATACCTCACTTCAGTGGTCTGAAAATTATGGTCTGTACGGGCTTCCATTCTAGTGAATGGAAGAAGATAGGCACTACCAAATAGTAATTCGGTCTGTCTTTAGATAGGTCCAAGACAGATGTAATGAGTCACCTACCTAGATACTCCTGTATGTCTTTGCTGACCCACAAGGATAGTGAGGCAACCTACATACATCAGACGTCTCCCATTTTGGACAGCTAAAATTAGATGAGGTGTGTCTCATTCTCATCACACAGTTCTTTGTTTAGTGCATGGCCTGATGCTATATTTTCTGTAACGCTACTGAAATCCTTGAGGTAATGGACAATTGAAGTGTCCATTACCTCCTGAGCTTTGGTTGGCAATGAAATATCTAAGAGTGTGAGTTGTCTCACCAGCGACAGACCTTTACTAGGTGAGGTTTAGCATGCAGACTGTGCATCCTAAGCTCTCTTTATGTCAATGGAGACAAACATGCACTGTTTTAGCATGAGATGATTTTTTCTCTAGAAGTGCATGTATTCAACCCTCTTTGCCTAACTGAGAACCTATGTTATTACACTGTCTAAAAAGCTGACCTTTAGCCAGATGAAGTGCTCTGTGTGAAGTGCTCTCTGAACACGAATTTGTTTCATAGCTCTCTCTAAGGAAATTAGAGGCAATACCTGAATTTGATACAGAGCAAAATCATGGTGTTATTAAGACAAAAGCATTTGCCGGTTTTGGGTGTGCACTCTGACACATCTAGGGCTCAGCTTAACCATGAGACTACACGGCACTTCGATTTTTCAAAGAACAACCCTCATTCATTTCTAAATTAAAAGTATATCAATAAATTTTCAAGTTGTCAATCCATAGCCTGAATACAAAAAAAAGGCATTGTGATTTACCAGTGTGATTTAATCAATCAAGAATGCAGATAGACAATATAAGTTGTATGTTACCTATCCTCAGTGCTGTGAGTTCTGCTTGCAAATAGTCCTAATAGCCTTGTTAGTGCTTCGTTGTGTTGTTTAGGAATCAATCCACTACAGAAACATGCTAGTGTGCATACCACAAGAGTTGCTCGTGATGTGAATGTTATTAGATAAAGATGAGACTAAGTTTGAGTCTGAGCTATCTTAGCAGGAATTCCTTGTCGCTGTACCTTGTATTCGTGTACCTGAGCAATGTTCAGCCTTACAAGCTCCATGGGCTGAGCAATTCTCTGTGGCTTTTATACTCGTGACTTGACACGGTGACATGGCTTGGGCAGTTTTGCAGCCTTATTCATTCACACCTTAGCTCCTGTGAACGGTGAACAATTTACCTTGCCTGCCAGTACGGGCTCTTACTGGCAAAGCTCAGCTGCCTTCCTCACTTTTCTGCAGCTGGTGTAGATGAAGTATATGTATTGCATGGCGAAATGAGCTATGGGAGAGTTTATATGGGCGACTCATACTGTTTTTCATATGATAGCCAGCAGGGAGCTCTCGTGTTCTGGTAGGGTCTATTTGCTGCGATTTATAGCCGCAATCGTGGCTGATTACTGCATGTCAGGAGGGTGTATCACTAGCGTTGCTGCAGAGGTGATTATGAGGGGGAGCCATGAGGCCCTGGAGCATCTTAACTGCCTATTTGCCCTCCTGAAAGTCCAGTAATAGCTGAAAATAGAGTGGGCAGGAGGGAAAAGCTGTTGACAGCCAAGAAAGTTACTGTAATACAAAAGGCCTCAACTTGGCACCAGGCAACCATTTCTGTCTTTGCAAACAATTAAGATTATATTTCTTCAGAAAAAAACAATTTATTTAGAAAAAGCTCCATGTCAGAAGTTTTGTGCTTTATTTGCTGTCTGCTGTCACATCTTGATCTGCCTGGAGGCTGGACCACACATTTTTTTTTTGCACCAATTTATTCCTATAAATTTGAGAAATGATATCATTAGGCGGGTGCCTTTTCCTATTGCAGCAGTTTTGAAGTCCTGCTGTGGCTTTCAGTGGAAAAGATTCACAAAGGGAACTAAGAAGCCCAAAAGTTTTGAGGCTTAAGTTAACCACACAAAAATGTTCGTCAATTCTGAAAAAGATTTAGGAGCTCACTAATTGAACAAAGTTGAAACCCCTGACATAGTTTAAAATCAATTTACCAAAATAAGCTGTTCTAATGTCACCAGTTTCATATGTTGGAATACATCCACGGGATATTATATGTGCAGTCCTATGTGTGAGAGGGGAAGGAGATGCTGGAATAGCCAAAACAAAGACATAGGTTCTGTTTTAAGCCACAGAATCACAGCATCACAGAATGGTTGAGGTTGGAAGGGGCCCCTGGTCATCTGCTCCAACCCTCTGCTCAAGCAGGGTGGCCCAGGACCAAGTCCAGGCAGCTTTTGAGGATCTACAAGGAGAGAGACTCGACAACCTCTGGGCAAGCTGTTCCAGTCCCCAGTCTTTCCTAAGTCACTCTCAGCCTGGCTTTTGCACTGTCTTTGCCTCTAACTCCACAGTATGTCTGTTTTGGGAGCATCTATTAGTTTGGATGTGCATCCTATGGAGACAGTTGGGAGCTAAAATCAGAAGAGATGAACCCACACAGCACTGCAGCTCCAGGATCTAGATGCATTCAGGAGCATGGCACAGTTGGCACTCTTTGTCCCTGGCAGGGCTTAGTACTTGGGGCTTTGTGTCACAAAATCATGGGCTCTTTGTGGCTGGGACCACATCGGTGCTGGAGATGCATAGACCCACATAAACAACTTCTACTTGAGCTAATAAGCCTTGTCAGAACAAAGTCGGAAGCTTGACACAAGCGTCTGCAGTCCAGACTAACCACTCATAGTAATGATGAGTTGATTGGACTAGGTTGTATTAAAATTATAAGAAAAGTGTATGTAGACAAGTGTCTCAGACCAGCAATTTTCAATAAGTATTTCAGTCTGCACATGTGCATTTTTCAACCTTATCTTAGACTTTACAGGGATTAATGAATTATACACTATTTTCAAGGTGCTGTGGCAATGCAAACACTAACTGTTGATTTCTGGAGAACTTTATTCTAATTTCTGCAAAGCTTGGTTTTACATTTTGACTCTGAGCTTGGTTTTGAGATTTTGGGCTAAGCAGATTAGGCCACATGATTTTTTTTTTTTTTTTTTTCTGGCTTTTCCCAGCAACAAGGTTAATCTCTGAAGTGCTACATCTGTGGGCTAAGATAACCTAGGTATGGTTATAGAAATTCCCCACTGCTCTCCTTTGTGTGTATAGCAGCCTGATCAATGCCTTGTATTTGTACTTCTGATATGGACAGGCTTTGACCTGATGGATTCGTTCAGTGTGAAACAGATCTTTGGAATGAAAGAAGATGGAATTCAGAGCTCTTATGTGCGACTTGGAAGTTTTCCTGTTGTTCAGAAAACTGAGTGAGTACCCCAATCCTTCACTTTATTTTCGTCTGAGACTGATTTTTGTTGTTTGGTTCCTCTAGGTTTATTGTGAAGTATCTAGTACCTACAAATATTCTGCTTCTTTCATCAGCTTTTTCAGTCCTGCTGGCACAGAATTTATAAAAGCTGCTTGGGATCCTCTGTACCAACTCAAGGCTTCATCCTGGTAGAGAAAGAGCTGGTCTCAGTGTATTTCAATGGTTGTGAGAAGTATGAAAAAAGTCAGAAAATAATTTAGGGCTTAGTAAGTAGACTCTAAAAGGAATATTTGGTAGCTTTCCCATTGAGATATAGAATCACAGAATCATCTAGGTTGGAAAAGACCGTCAAGATTGTCAAGTCCAACCATCTTGAATCACAGAATCATCTACGTTGGAAGATAACTCCAAGATCACTTAATCCAACCTCAGACCTAACACTAACAAGTCCTCCACTAAACCATATCCCTAAGCTCTACATCTAAACATCTTTTAAATACCTCCAGGGATGGTGACTCAAGCACTCATTTTGACAAAAGTATTTTAAGTAAGAAAAGTAAAGATTTAAGTTTTCTTAGGTAAAAAGTAAAGATTTAAGATTTCTCAAGTTTTAAGAAAATAGATCCAGTAGTCCAGTAGTTTCTGGGATCTAACAAGCTCTGTGAACTAATGTAATTGGAAGGAACTCCTGCTGTCTTTTTCTCCTCTGTCCTTTTACCACATATGTAAGGTGAAAATTAATTCCAAAGTGAAGATAATGACAGACTAATACAATGTCTAACAGTTGTGGAATTGTTCTGACCATAAGGAACTGCAATTCAGGCAACCTTGAACATATTTGCAGTCCTTTTTTTGGCTTTCAGAAGATGCCAAGCATTTTGTCGTTATGTTCTTTAGTGAAAATGTAAAACTGTCTAAAGGCTCATTTGCACCATAGTACTTCAGATACTTTTAGAAATATTAGTAAATAATACACTTCGTAATCTGAATGTCATATGTTGCACTGTAGTGTATCTTCTAAATTTTTTCTTCTAAAAATAACCAAAGGAACTCCCACCACTGTGAATTCCATAATGACGGTGATTCTTTGAGTTCAAGTGGGTTTTCTGGTGAAAGCTGCAGTTCAGAATACATTAATATATATTTGTTAATTGCAAGAGACCAGTTTGCAGTAGATGCTGTTATCAGTTGGCTAATAAGGATTTTGGCCTCGTAAAAGAATGAGCAATTTTTAATCCTGTGTCACCATCAGTTTGGTCCCTGGAGCCTTTTATAACCTGAGGCTGCCAGTTGTGTCATAGGCTATCAGACTGTTTTCAATTTGGGTTGTCATTTGAGTCCTGCTAGTATTAGCCTTGAAAAGAGTGAGTGCATAATTTCACTGAGTAACCACAAGCCATAGATTGAATTGTCATCATTAACATCTTTGCAGTAAATTTCACTCTGATGGTTTAACTTCAGCTTAAAAAATCGATGGTAATTCTTTCCTTCTTATGGATGAAGGCTGTTTTTTTGTTGTTGTTGTTCTTTTTTTTTCTTTTTTTTTTTTTTTTTTCAGTTTTGGCTCTTTTATTTAGCTCACTGCATCTTTGAGATTGTCCCGTGACTTGCATTTGCTTGATTTCACAATATTTTTTCACCCAGTAGCCCACCTGGATTGATTTGCTCTTCTCTCCTCTCCTTTCTCTATATAAACATAACATAAAGAGTCTTTAAAAAAAAGTCTAAATATGGTATATTGAACGGAAAACCGTTTGCCTGAATGCCCATGAATGATGTCAAGTCTCAGGGTACTGTTGGCTTTCATCAGCTGGAAGAAAGCCAACAAACTAAGGCACCTTGGTCTTGACAAGTAGTATATACATAGCTGGTGTGCACAGGAAGCGGAATAAACCTTTTTTTTTTTTTCACTCTTACAGCAGCTTGTGGGTAAAATCCTTGCTTGCTGTGGCTTGTAATAACAATAACAAACAGTAGTGTACTCTTATCACTGGAGAGAGTTACCATCAGGGCTATGTAGAAAGTATCCCTCGAGGTAGGGAAGAGGGAAGTGCAGCTGCTGCTTAAGAAATTCTGGGAGTGATGATCTACTGAACTGGAGCTCTGGGAAACAGGACTAATGCAATCCTCTGGTGTATAAGAAGGAACTTGCAAGTATGAGCTAACTATCTCCATTACAATGAACTCTGTCATCCCTGCTTTGTCCAGTCTTTGTGTCCATAATTCCATAGATAAGAATGAAATGAATGGAAGGTTAAAGATTCAGGAATCAAGAATAGTGAGAAACTCAAGCACAATACAGTCAGGTAAAATAAAGAAGTTAACAACTCGGGTGATTACCACTTGTAAGCACCTTTGGAGAATCAAAGATTAGCAGGGGGTCTTTGGTGCAATGGATAGTGGTAGATTGAAAGTCAGCGCCTACCTGTTAACATCATCAAAAAACAGCTTGGAAGAAATGCACACTTTTAATGAATGCAATTAGCCTCTGGAACAAGTTACCATGGATTATAGAGAGCTGTCCATTTGCACTGCTTTTAGAAATTAAGAGCTGAAGCACTTTGTTCTTGTTTTTGCTGTTGACATTCCCCCAGAAAGACTGAGGAAGCAAAGCCAGACCAACCAGCTATGATGACTCTCCATCTGCTCAGATTGCATTCATTTATTTGTTCATGTTGTTTTTAAAATAAGTAGGATATTTTTGCTCAGTCTTTTTTTTTTCTTTTTTTGCCAATTGCCTATTTTGACAATTAGAAGTAAAGTATCCTAAATTAGTAAATTGAAATGACTAAGCTTCCTTTTAAATGATTAACAGAAACATAGAAATAAAGAAGATTTTTTTTTTTTTTTCTGTTTTCAGCCTTTTACATTTTAACTTCCATACTCCTCTGGTTTGGGAATGAAACCAAATGTCACTGCGGAAGGTGTCTGTATATTTGGTTAATTTTACTTGTTGGATGTCAGGATTCGTTGATGGTGCATATAGGGTCATTGCTCACGGAAAATGAAATCTCATAAGGCTGAACAAAACCGATAACTGGAATAATAAACAAAACAAAAACATCTGTCCTGTCTTGCAGATAACCTCAAGCAACATTTAGCAACTGATAGCTACATCTCATAATTAGACACAAAATCGTTAACTGGGTAATATATTTAATTCACTTTATTATCTGCTTAAAGGATTTGTATCATTTTATATAAGCACTAGTACTTTTACAAAGTACCAGCTTAGTTGCGTGGAAAATGTGCCTGTTCATCTTCCGATCTGGAGCCTACACCCATGAACTCTCATCCTGTTCATAGTGAGGCACCCTGCGACTGATCAAATGCAACAGACAGGATGCAATCAATGTCCTGGTCACTGCAGGACTGGCAAGTCTCTCTAGCTGGTTGAGGACTAGTCCACAAGTCTAGCTAGTTCTTATTCCCGCTGCTCAGGTATCTGGGGCTTTCTTGCTATTTGTTCATGGTTCCTCAGTGGATCTTCTGTGCCCCAGACTTCTGTTTTTGGTTACTCAGGCATGTTTCTCTGTTGTTGTCTTGGCTAATGTTGAGATTTTGGCTCACTATCCTGTTCTGTCCTCCATTTATTTCTTCTGGTCCTAACTCCAAAGCCTTCCTTCTGCAATGTACATCCCTCAATCTCATTTTGTCTGATCGGGTTCTAGCCTGGCATGGTCCTTATCCCACCTGCCACCTCACAAAACTTCTTGATGCTTGGTCTAGCTTTCAGTCATGATCTGTTTGCTCTTACATGAGCACAGTGTTGTCTTCCCCAGTTTCTGAGTATCATTTTCTTCTTGGGTATGTGTATGTTGGAATCTTCCCTTCCCTTCCCTTCCCTTCCCTTTGTTTCTCCTCTTCTTCTGCTGCTGCTGCTTCTTCTGCTGCTGCTGCTTCTTCTGCTGCTTCTCCTCCTCCTTTTCCTACTTAGTGGTTAATGGTTTTTAGTTGAGGTGAAAATGCTCAGATTTTCCAGGTGCATTAATTACGTCCCTTCCTCACCAAATGCAAGCACCTCATTAATAACTATTAATACATTAAATGTCTGAAATGAGAACCGATAATCTCATTTTTCTCCTTTGTATTATTGTTATAGGTGTAGGATATCACTCTGATTGTTACAGATGTAGGCTCTTATGCCAAACAAAAGCATGTAAGAAGGAGGATATATTGAATAAATGGAAAATGGCTAAGAGAGTCTCCTGCCTGGTCATTATCATCTCTTCTTTGTAGAAGTTGTGTTTCACCTGACCTTGGAGATGGGTTAATTAACTCTTAGACCAACCTGCAGCACTGGAGGATTCCCATGTCTTGGAGTTTTATAATGAGCTCTTCTGCAATCCATCCTGTTGTCAGACTTATAGACCAAGGAGTCGGCAGAGAGCTCGCTGTAGGTACCAGCCATCCAGCAAAGCTCTGTAATATGGATCATCAGTTCAATTCAGCCTTGAGTGAAAGAAGGAAGTAAAACATATCTGGGGACAGCAATCCCTGCCCTCAGATTCCTGAGTAAAGCTGAGCTTCTAAATGGAGCTTCTAAATTCCTCACTTTTTAGTGAGGAATGAAATGAAAGCTCATAAAAAGACATGCTGTTATTTATGCAGTAATGCGTCTCTGTAAAAGATGCAAGGACCAAGGACTTCAGAAACAGCTATCTTCAGAGCAATGAGAGTGTTTTTAGGTTTCCTTTTGGCAGGAAGCCTTTTTTTGTACTTGCAGTCAGTTCTCCAGCACCTTAAAAAATCAGTCGAGGTTGACAGGTAATAGGTCATTATAGCTTTCTATCAGTGTAAGTCAACCCAATGGACCATTTGTCAGCCTCTGTGTGATGAGGTGTGGCCAGACCCACAAGGATATTTAGGTACCTAATTCTCAGTTATTTCTGTGGGCATTAAGCATCTGAAAACCTTTTTTTTTTTTTTTTTTTTTTTTTTTCCTGAATTTAAACTTGCATGGTGATATTCCTGTTTCCAGATCAGAAGTATCCAGAGAGACTGTCTGAGCTCAAGAGTCCAGCAATCAGCTCTTCCAGATTTGGTTGTAGGTTGTCAGGCCCAACACGGTATCATCTCAAGGGATTAACTTCAGCCACATGCTCGTATACCTACCTGCTCAGCAAGGCAGTGAAGCCACAGTTACAGACACTGCCTTAAATTTGTACTAGGAATGAAGCACACCTGTATAGGTGGAGTTGTAAAAGCAACAAGGAAAGGCAGCACGGAAAGCAAGAGTCAAGCTGCTGCTGATGTGTTATGTATCAGGACAGCTAAGCACCCCCAGGCCTCTAACTGCCACCTTGTGCTACCTGGCGATTAACTGAGAAACCATTTCTCTGCTTTGCTTTCATTCAGTAGGAGGTTAGATTTGGTGCTGGGGTGTAGCTCAAAGAGTCAGTAGGGCTCTCTTGTGCCCAAAAGGCAAATCAGAATCCTAAAAAGATGGGTGGGGAGGCAGCCCATTAAACCCAGCTGTGATGATGAAGGTAGGTGGTGAGGAGTGAGTGAAGATAAATGCACTAGGCTTGTATTCTGAAACAGCAGAGGTTTAGGAGCTGAGCCACAGGGAAATCCCCATACAAACAGCACTCTCATGTAGAAATGTTCAAGAGGATGAAGTGATAAGAAATGCTTTTTCAACTGTCAACCTTCCACCTTGCTGAAGTTTCTTATCTGTTGATGATGTTAAAAGCCAAAAAAAACTTCTTCTTCTCTGACAAACATGGAACTAATGAGTGTCCAAAGCTATCTGACAGGATATTTGCACCAGGGCATGTCAACAGTTCAAGAGACCTGGCTGGATGCCCTCTTGAGAGGGCTGATGTTACCAGCTTGGCTCCCTCTTGCCAAATATCCCCTAGTTTTTCTTGGTGGTTTTCAGTGCCCCAGTCATTCCAGTTTTGTTCTTCATGGCAGCTCTGCCATGTGACAACTGACAGGCTTCTTGTTTCATCGTGAAGGGAGGGAATGTCTGGTTATTTTGTGCGCCAGGGGGGAGATGGATGCTGGCATGAGGTGGATCTGTGACCAGGGAGGGATGGTTCATGAATACCTATTACTGAGAAATAAGACAGCCTTGTCTGATCTCCAAAGGGAAGTAGCTGGTTTAGTTTTCTCTTGTGCTGGAAGACTCCAGAAGGTGCCTGTGCCCCCAGTGGGAAGACCAGCGTATAATGATGCATAGTCTCCATTTTGTATAGCAAAAACTACAGAAATTGAAAAAATCACAGTAATACTTGTTCTGGAATTTAAACGTGGATAAAAATACAGGAAATTCAAAGCACTGACTAAAAGATGATTGAATATTCTGGTCTTCAACCTTTGCTGTAAACGTATAACAAAGCATTATAACAAAACGTATAACAAAGCATTCTGGAAAAGCAAAGTTTGCAAAACCGTAGAAAAAGAATAAGAAAAAATAGAATAAGAAAAACAATAAGAAAAATAAAAATAAAGAAAAGAATAAGAAAAAAGAATAAGAAAAAATAGAAAAAGAATTGGTTCATTGTGATGCACCATTATGAAGAGAGCATAAAGAGAAATCATAAAGAGTTGGAGGGAGGGAGAGCATGTTTGCTCTGTTCATTCTCATTCCTAGATGAAAAAATGTGATTTTGGGTTAATTATCCCTTCTGTCCAGCTCATTTCTGGTATGTTCTTATGTTGGGGCTGAGTCAAACAGTACCAGTGGTTTTGGTTAATTCAGACTTCCTCATGGGCCATGGTGTCACAATGAACAAATTTCTGCCTAAGGTATTTGTAAAGTGTGATTTGAGAATGTTCTGTTCTCCCAGGCCACCAGCCAAGGAAAATATCCTTGGGCAGGCATGAGGTGTAGTGCCTATTTTTGTGGAAATATCACCGTATTTGTTACTATAATTTGGTACATTTATAGAGGATTTCAGGCGTGCCTGCCCACTGTCAGATTTCAGAGGTCTCCAGTGCATCTAGAGAAGAACAGGATGCATGAACTGAATCATCAGGTGAAAATCAATTGCTTTGACATGATGGATCTGAGACTGAAGATTTTCACTGTTCCTTATTTAACTTGAGAGCTTTGTTGTTGGAATAGAGAAGGGCTCCTCAAGGACAGAACCACCTGGAGGGCACAAGCTAATGTTCATCTTTTTTAAGCTGCCAAATACAGCAGATTTTGTGGGAACGACATGATACTATTGGGAAGCATTGCTGGGACATGCAGAGTTTTTAGAAATTCTGCTCTACACTGCTAAGCCTGATACATTGCTCTCTTTTTCCCTCCCCATGCCAGGGATGTATTCCCACAAGGTCTGCCTGATGAATATGCCTTTGTAACTACCTTCAAGTTCCGGAAGGCTTCCAGAAAAGAAGACTGGTATATTTGGCAGATTATTGACAAGTATGGCATACCCCAGGTATGAGGTTCTAACAGTGGAATAAAGGGCTGTCCGTTCCTATCTAGCATTCTTAGCATTATACTAAGCTTAGAGATTTGAGTGTGCTTCAGCAGGAGGTGGTTTGGTTGGGTTGTAAATTTTTCAAGGTTGTATGTTTTGTTGGAGACAGCTGAAAACTTGAGCTGCTTAGATGTGGAGAGAAAAAAGAACTCAAGATTCTCAGTAATATTTTCAAAAGCACCTTCAACTGTGGTGCCAAAAGTGTCTTAGAGCCTTGTGAGCCTCGTTTCATGCACAGTCTCTTGAACTTCGGCCACTAAGTGTTTGTGGACCAGCTTAGCTCACAGACTGCTGACACTTCTAAGCCAGCAATGATCTGAGACGACATTTCCAGCCAGCATGGTGCCCAGCTGCATGGAGATGTTGTGTCAAGTTTGGAGGCAGCCTACCCTGGGTTGCTTCCAGCAGACACAGCTTGGTGCCAATGTGGCCAAACTCTTTCCAGCTTTGCAGCTCATGGATGCACCACTGTTTCTGCAGGCTCTGAGCTCTGCTCCATTCCAGGCTGCTTGCCAGTAACTGAGAGAAAATTTTGTAAATGAACTAAGGGTATAACGTCTTCAAAAGCCTATGTTTACCCACTCCATAGATTGCAACATGGGGTACGTGTAGCACGATGTTGTTAGGAATAGCTTGTGTGGAGAGAAAGGCAGGGACACATAAATGAAGAAAGATGGAGGGAGTCAATGGTGAGATATTGATTCTGCAATGATCAAATGGAGTGGCATGATTTAATACAGGATTGAAATGGACTTTCGTTTTCACTCATTTGAAAATGCTTTGCCTAAGAGTGGACGCTAGGGACTTCATTTTTTGTGTGTTACACTTGATTATTCTACTCTGAAAGGAAGACATTTGAGGCCATCTATCCTTAACCTTCTAGCTTTCCTGAGTCACTAGGCATTGTCTCTTTCATTTCTAATTAAATGATTTAGGCCAGGAACCAGTCTTCAGCACTGACTTTAAGTTGCACAGCTTGTCTGTGTCCACACTGTGTAATAACATGGTCCTAGGTCTCCTTGGAGCCTAAGGCATAATCATTATTGTGTGTTTTGGTTTTCAGTTCAAAGTGTCTGGAATAATATGTAGTGCTTGAGCGGAGCAGACTGTTTGCATATCAGGAAATGAGGGATTTGTCCATGCCTCACGGGATAGTTGAGGACATGTGATGGGGACTAAAGAGACAGCCTGCTGGGAAGTAGTGGAGGATTTCACAGGATAAAGGGATCCAAAACAGGCTCGGCTTTGTCGATATACCTTTGGGGAGATGTTTCTGACGTGTGCTACCACCCAAACATGCCCAAGCATTGCCTGTGAGGCATCATGGTGGCATGGGATGAAACCATACCAGGGAATGTGCTCACGAGGAAAGGCTTTGGATGGTCAAGGGTTTGTGCTCAAACCTGTGCCCTGCCTTGGCTGTTCACTAGAACAGGTATAAGCTCCCTATCCAATTTCATATCTCATCCAAAAGAATATCCTCTGCTCTTTGTGTGAGCTTCTAACCACATCCCTGTCTTTGGGGTGTCAGTTGCAATGGAAAGCAGGCAGGAGGAAGGAGGAGGCTGTACACCTAATTAGCAAAATCACCTCTGTCTGTTTTCAGGTCTCAATCCGTCTGGATGGAGAGAACAAAGCTGTGGAGTACAATGCCGTTGGGCTCACCAAAGATGCCGTGAGAGTGGTCTTCCGCAGCGCACGAGTCAGTGATCTCTTTGACCGCAGCTGGCACAAGATTGCCCTCAGCATTCAGTCAACGGCTGTCTCGCTTTACATAGACTGCAAACTGGTGCAGATGCTGCCTATTGAAGACAGGGAAAATATCGACATTCAGGGAAAGACTGTGATTGGTAAACGCTTGTACGATAGCGTCCCCATTGATGTAAGTACTGCACGTATCAATTAGAACTAGTGTAACTTTCAGTGTTGGACTTGCAACATGAGATTGTTTTTTGGGGTGTTTCTGTTGTAAATTACACTTTTCCTAAAGCAGCATCACTGAAATATTAACCTGCGTTACGTAGCTAAAACAGATTGGCATTTCATCATGTATAAGACTTGTGGCCTTTTTATGCCAGACTGTCAATATCTATGTAAAAGGGATTAAAAATGAGAAATGCATTTCATCTTTCTGTCTAGTCCCACGATACACAAGAGTTAAGATCAGAGACAAAATCATCCATAAATACGATCGAAATGAGTACTGAGCTACACGCATAAAGATATTTTTCTGTCCAGTCTGGCCTTTGAAGGTTTCCACCTGTGACAGCAAGAGATGGGAAAAAAAAAAAAAAAGAAAGACCGTTAACTGAGTAGAGCCATGATATAGTCTCTATTCCTTGGAAAATAAATCTGATATTAAATGGCTCTTGCTCCAATTGAACTTGAGACCTGCACATTGGTCTGGTTGCTTCATTAACCTGGTATAACTTATGTGTGATGGGTAGTTTGAGACATAGGTAATCTTTTTTAGCTGCACAACAAGGATGGGATGTGCATATTAAGTGTCCTAATAGCATTTCTCTGGCGCAACAGGAGAAAAACAAACCTTATGTGTAGATGAAATTCTAGGAAGGATATAGGTGGGCAAAATATATCTTCCCAGACAGGAATTTGGCCAGGACACAGAGATTAGCAGAGCTCCTTATTGTATTAAAACCTGCATCACATTTTTAATGGGCATATTCAGGGGCTCATTAACACAGCACTCTTGAAGAACGCTGAGATATTGGTCTGTTATTGAGACAGAAAGAGAGAGATTGACTACAGGAGTCACAGAATCGCCATGAATTTAGCCCCATCTGGTTTTTATTTGCATTCATCTGCACTGTTTGTGTCCAAACAAAAGGACATGTGGTCTTTAATAATTCACTGTCTGTGAGACTATTGCCTCACTTTGTCTTCCAGTTTGATCTTCAGCGGATGGTTATTTACTGTGATTCTCGGCATGCTGAGCTGGAGACCTGCTGTGACATTCCCTCTGGACCAGTAAGCTTCTTTTTGTCATTAATTCATTTTCACATGAACACTCTTCATTGAAATCTATTACACAAACCAGGAAATATATGACAGTGTGGGTTTATCATTTTTATAATGATGGTGAATCAAACCTAGCTATATAATTGGTAAAGTAGCGGTGCCAGAAGAGGACTGTAAAGGGGTGAGTATGAGGAATTTGAAGTTTCCAATTCACTTTTTCCCTGTCAAACTGTCATGGGAAACAAAACCCTGAAGTGATGATGGAACAACAGAAATTCAGCATGAAATATTCAGCACAAATCCCACTAGTTTTATTTGGGATGAGCTAACACAGTGCCAGTTGCTGCTTAGTTTCCTGTGCCCAGCTCTCAGTAGTCACTTCCACTCCCCTTCCACTCTTTCCCCCTCAATCCTGGTTAAAGAGATTCATTGTTCATTTTGCCACATTTTCTCCCATTGCTCGAATGAATGGCTTTTGTGGGATTTCATTCCTAACATATTTAGCTGTGCAGTAATGCCTATGTGGTTTCTCTAAAGTGGGTGGAAAAGAAAGTTTTCTAGCATCAAAGTCTTCGTCATGACCTTGAGTGTTTGGGTGTAGTGCCAGGTCACCGTCCTGACAGAAGCACCTCCCGTGGAAGTGAAGCCCACTGTTGGCAGCGAGCAAGTTGCCCACCTCAAGACCGTCAATTGCTCCTGTTCTGCTGGAGAAAAGGTGAGTGTAGAGTGTGTTTTCTTTCTGGTATGTTGGATGTGTTTGGAAATAATGATACCATGCAAGTGAGTTATAAGAAATACCGTGTTTGTGAAGTGCTTGGAGACCTAGTGGTGGTAAACACTTCACAGAAAGAACCAGATGGTGGTATGTCTGTAGAGGTAATGGCAATCTTCCCAGGTGTTTTATCTTTATTTAATTCAGTTTTGATCATGCTGATAGTCTTGAAAGCAACCTTGGAAAACAAAGTGGTTATTTTTATACACCCCAGTAGTGTGCATCTTTCTTCAGCTGAGGAGGAAGAACTTCTGGATATCGATATAGCCACACTGAGAAAGATCTCATACCTTTTAAAAATCATGTAATTGCTTCTGTTGGCTGTGACTGGGACCTCTGAGCAGCCACCTTCACTGTCACTGCTCGTGAGGACATGTCAATGCTAGTCTGATGCCCACTAAAACCAGAAAACCTTTTTGTTGTTCTCAGTGACTGTTGGATTGGGTCCCTTCTTTGTTATATAATGACAAGATCCATCTGACTAATCATGTTTTTTTGTTTGTTTGTTTAGGGGGAGAGAGGCCCAGCAGGCCCTGAAGGTCCTAAAGGCCAAAAGGTCAGTAAGATGTGCTAGGTCATCTGTCTGATAAAACCAACAAACAAAATGGTAGTTTCAGAGTAAACAGAGGAGTTGAAGATTTTGAGAAATAAGGATCAATTGACTTATCACTTAGTTCAGATACTTTTCAATGACCTTGGAGTGCTGGGGACTCTGCCTGACTTGTATCTTCACTCTAGGCTTGCATTTGAGCCTCTGTTGCCACTTGATGTCACTTTAGAATAAATGCGTTCCAAAATCTTTTCCTATAGCTTCTAAACTGGTGTTTTTGCAAACTCCCATTATTCACTGGGTCATGCACAGCTTTCATGATGAGTCACCTGGAACCCCTTCTGTGTGTAGGTTAGGTAGCAGCCTCCCAGTCACTCTGCACAATGTCTCCTGAGACTGGGGCAAGGGATTAGCCACAATCTGTTATTAATGAGCGCGTTTGAGTCATGAGCTGATGTTAAATACAGGCCACTGTCCTTAGTACTCTTCTTCCTAGAAAACAGGGTAGGAGAATGGTTGTGATGGCTGCTTCAAGTTTCACTGTGCAACCTCTGTATTATCCTGCATGTTCTGCAAGCTCCTTTGATGTGTGCGTGTTGTGTACATTCAACATGCAGGCATTCTCCTTCTTTCTTGGCTCTAGTTTGAGCTGTGAAACAACAGACTTAGAGGAGAGCACCTGTACTGGAAGAAAACAAGGGTTCACGTTGCTTTAGAGGTGAAAGTTGGTGGTGTTGGTGGGTTCCTAGTTTCACCATCTATGTGATTAAAAAGCCTTTGGAGAAGAATCTGTATTCAAAAATGTTTCCACCTGAATCACTTCTGCAAATTCAGTCACTGATTTTAAAACTGGTGAATAAACTCACTGCACCCCAGCAAAACTTATCCAGTTGTCCTGAAACACTGTGAGAGGGGAGAGGACAAATCTCAGGGTTTGGGAAGGTCAGACATCCTCAGCACTGTTTTTGTTGTGGTGGTGTTGGTATTCTTTGTTGTTTTGTTTTGTTTTTCGTTAGTTTGTTTTTTTGGGGGTAGGGGGCAAGCTTTGCTCTTCTGCCTGCAGAAAGAAACCTTGAGTGATGAGGATCAGTGTTTGGGGGTATGTTTTCTGCTGGCAATAAAGAACATGAGTGCATTAGCGTTCAGATGTTCCTGACTGAAACTGCAGAAAATATTTCCTTATGGGAATATAAATAGCAACTTTCTATTTTAATCTGTGACAGCCTAAATAATAAGGGGCTGTTTTGAAGAATGGCACAGCCATGACTCCTGTGAGGAGGTTGCAGAAGGGCGATGAGGGTTATAATAAAAGTGCCCTGCAGCAGCATCCCGTTGTCTTTCAGTGCTTTGACAAGGTCTGTGCTCTGGCGAGGCTGTCTGTACTGTGCAGCACGGCGCAGCGTAGGAGGTATTAGTTGTTTACATAACAGGCTATGTCCAAGCACCACAGCAGGAGGCTTTTTTTAACAGATCCCCAAATGGCTGTCCCACCCCTGCAGGTGGGTGACTCAATGGCTCTGGAGATGTGAGTTTTTGTTGGATGTAGCGCTCCATGACTTGCATGCTACTAAGGTAGGACCATGTCACAGGCTCTGAGAGTTGGGGATGATGCCATTTAAATGGCTCTGACAGCAGTCTGGTATGAACAACTGATGATTTGAGGCAGACAGCTTAGCTTCTTTATCTGCTAAATAAGGCGAGCTATAGATTTGATTCCTGACTAGCAAAGATTAAATAATATATAAAGCCCTTGACAACAGTTCTTGCATAGGCCAGACAAAGACCAGCTTGCTGAAGACCAGCTTTGTCCCAGTCCCTGCTCTCTGCGCAGGGACAAATTTCTCTCTCCTCCTCTCTATTTGTATATTACTGAGCCGCCCCAACAGAAATGCTGGCAATGGGGAAGAAAGTGGGTGCTATTTGCAGCTCCCCAGTGTTACCATGAGGTGGGCCAAGGCCCCACAGAAATCACCAGCTTCTGCATTACGGGGTAGAAGTGTCCAAAATATGGTCTAGGGTCATTCAACTTGTCTCCTTGTTTCTAAGGGGCAAGGTTTTAAAGCCATGTTGTTGTTGTATAGTGAGGATGGCTGCAAAGATTTTATAAGGTAATTAACATTGAAGATTTCTATTTGTTACATAAATCCAACAGCTGTGGCTTCAGGAAATGCTCCAAAAAATAAAAATAAAAATAAAAATAAATATATCCATATCCACCAAACTCTTAGGTTTGATTAAAACATGCTAGCAAGCAAGTACAGCATAAGAAAAGACTAAGCATTAATTGACTAAATGGAGAGGTGGGAGTAAACTAATTAAGAAGGAAAGAAACTATCAGGAAAAGGTAGAAACAGTGATGTCAGGACTCTGAGTCAGAAGTCATGATTTTCTCTATAGACATCAACGACATCAACATAATTGAGCATCTCTTTACTGGGGGTGAGTTGCAAGGCTGAAATCTAATCCTAAATAACCAGAGCCCAAGGGATATTTAAGTGGACTGTAGGCACTTGGGCATTATCCAGAAGTATTTTACAGGCTGGTACTGAGAAATACCCCACAAGGGACTTTATGGCCATATGAGTACCCAGGAAAGCAGCTGATCTAGCTGCTTAAAAAAAAAAAAAAAAAAAAAACGGGCAGCTGGTGTAGCTGGTGTGAGTCACCTGAGAAATGAGTCCCACCAGGGGGTACTAATAGCAGTGGAGATCAGTGTTAGAAACAAAAATAAACCCTTTGCCCCCAAAAGGGGGATCTTTGGAGAGGCTGATAAAAGGAAGAGGACTGTAACATTATTTCTCTAGGCTAAGATAGTTGTTATTGTTGTTTTGTCTTGGATTTATTTGTTTGTTTTTTTCCCTGGACTAGCGGTAGCTGGTGGCTTATTCGCTCCTTGTCCAAAGTAGAAATGATGGCTACCTCTTTCTTTCTTTTTTTTCTTTATTTTTTTTTTTTTTCTTAAGTCAGTTTGAGGGTCTGTTTAGCAAAGTGATTGTGGCAGTCATCTATCTGGGTTGAAGGCAAGGAGATTAATGTTCAGGCTCCATTATCCTGAGCTCCCACAGTATATTTCTTCTTTTGGTGGGGGATGTTTGGACAGGCTTTTCCTATGGTGCTATCTGACGGGGGTAGTATTCCAAGCATATACCCAATATGGGAGGATTATGAGTCTCAGTTCTTCTTTAATTTAACTTTCAAAACAGAAGCTTGTGGTTACTAGAAAAAGTGGGGGAAAAAAAAAAAAAAAAAAAGAGAGAGAGATTTTTGCTTCAGTCATCCATGCTGCCAACCTTGGGTTTCTGTATGGAGACGCGCTGTGCATGTTTTGGAAGGAGATACAGTAAAGGATGGTGTTGGGGAAGAGCAAGGCAGGAAATAGCCTTGGAAGAATTGGCTTGAACTTGTGTCTTGTTGATAAGTTCTAGATTCTAACAACAGCCAGTGTTGCTTACCTGCCTTTGACTATGATGCTGTTTCTTGCATATGTGCAATTTGCTCTGTGAGTTTTTTTCCTCTTGGCTAAACTGATATGTCTGCATCAGGGGAAAAGAAAGCACGATCTTGACAAATATTTCAGTGTCTGGTGCAGGTAAGCACATTTTTTGGACAGAGATCAGGACAAAATGAATTGAGCTAAAAAAAATAATTAAATCCTATGCAGTCCATGTGGGAAGACCTGGGGGGAGTGCAGGGGTCACCGGATTTACTGATGTGGCAGCTGAAGATTCCCTTTCCAGGTCTGAGATATTTTCAGCCTGATACCATGTCTACACCAGACTACCTGAACTCCCTACAAGCAGAAGTCAATGGGAGGTACAAACGGCTGAGGCATGTACAAGGAACAGTGACACTGTATTTGTTCATGACGGATGGAAAGCTCAGCACAACGTGTTTCTGGTATATGTGTTCTGGGTGAGAACCAGGCAGGAGGCAGGTAGAGCCTTCTGCTCTCCAGCAGCTCCTGGTGCAGGAGGACTCAAAGGAGTGACTGGCAACACTGAAAATAGCTTTAAACTGGTCTAAGCAATAGATGTATCCTCAGCTGGTCCCTCTTCCAGTCTTAAAACTGTGGAGTACATGACAATGATTTTCAGGTGTTTTTTTTTCTGCACTTGCAGGTTTTAACATCATTAGTTCTATATATAATAGATGTTTATCAAATGATACATTTTCCTTGGCTCTATGTCCGTTTCCTTCCTTCATCTGGAAACTATTATTTTTTCCTGGGGGAAAGCTATCCTTTTTTCTCTTGTGCTCCAGCACAAGGACATGGACATATTAGAATGAGTCCAGAGGAGGGCCACAAAGATAATTAAGGGGCTAGAGCACCTCTCCTATGAAGACAGGCTGAGGGAGTTGGGGTTGTTCAGCCTGGAGAAGAGAAGGCTCTGGGGAGATCTCACTGCAGCCTTTCAGTACCTAAAGGGTACTGGCCTACAGGAAAGCTGGGGAGGGACTCTTTGTCAGAGGTGCAATGATAGGACAAGGGGGAATGGCTTTAAACTAAGAAATAGTAGATTTAGATTAGATATTCAGAATAAAGTCTTTCCTCAGAGGGTGGTGAAGCACTGGCTCAGGCTGCCCAGAGAAGCTGTGGATGCCCCATCCCTGGAGGTGTTCAAGGCCAGGCTGGATGGGGCTTTGGGCAACCTGGTCTGATGGGAGGTGTCCCTGCCCATGGCAGAGGGGTTGTAAATTGATGGTCCTCAAAGACCTTTCCAACCCAAACCTTTCTATGATTCCTAGGAAACAAGTGAAGAAAATGTTTTGACTGGGTTTTGATCGATCACTGTTCCTCCCTATACACTTGTTTTTCCAGTTTTTGTTTCCCTACCAATCATAATTTGCATGTTTTGAATTTTATGTGTTTTCAACTGTCTTTTTGCATCTTACCTTTCTTTCACTTCCATTTGTGGAAGCAGTGAGAGTGACTGTGTGCATTGTACTTTCCTGCTAGGGAATGGAGGCGTTGGCTGATCATGAAAATCTGGTGTGAATGAAAACAATGTGTTTTTTTTTTTTGAAATTGGAAAAGTGTAAAAATAACTCTGAAGTCTTGACAATATTTACTGGTTTATTTTTGCCACATCTTAGGTGCGCACCCTATAGGTGTTGTGCAAACCAACTTTCTAAGTTCTTCCTGGTTGAACAGAAAATAATTACTTTTGAAGTACTTCACAATAGAGAGCTCTGTGCCTTGCCAGTGCACCCTGAAGAGTTCCAGCAGTATTTTCATAAGAAAAATAGAGTGTAAAATCAATCTGAGAGCTTGGGCATTCAAGTCTGTATAAATGTAATGAAGTCCACCCCATCCTTCTGGACTTCCAGCAGGAGCTGAAATCTTCTCAGTAGAGACTAGTGGGAACAGAAGTGTCCACGGTCTCAGCCAAGCCCTCATCGCACAGCTTTCCAAAAACAAAATATAAACAAAACCACAAAGCAGCCAAAATCTAACAGTGAAACACAAACACCAACATCGTGCAGCTCACAAGTGAGGACAATGGGGAGGTTTAAGTAGAAATTTTTGTCTGTTATTTCTGTGCCTGTGGTTATCTCTGCGGTATCAACAACCTTTCTTCTTTTTGAAGGGAGAAAGCGGCAGTCAAGGGCTTCCTGGACTCAGAGGAGAAAAAGGAGAGTCAGTAAGTAAGAAATAGAATGATTTTTAGATAACGAGGTGGAAATACAAGTAGTTTTTCTCTCCTCTACACAGAACATTTGCTCACAGTGCTAGTGTACTTCGTTTAATATGTTTCTCTTGCTTGGCCTTTATACCAGGGAGAAGCTGGTCTTTCTAGCATCCATTGGCCTTTCAGGGGGGGAATGGATAGGTTCATCCCCGAATTTAGCTGATAATTAACTTAGTATTGGCATTTTCATTAAAATATGCGTCTTGAATGCATTTGGTTTTAGCACAGCTGCACATCCAGCAGAGGACAGTAAGAGGCAACTGCACACAATGAAGATGCAAATCTCTCCCAACTCCTTTACATTCAGATAACCAAGATCCAGCTTTCCCCAGCAGCAATTAATGCAAATGCCAGAGTGAGTTTTTAAGCAAGGAAGTCTTTAACCCTCAGTCTAATTAGGGTTGTTGGCATCTTTGATTTTGGAAATGTAATATCAGACTCTTGTATCAATGGAAAATAAGATGTGTTTTCTGGTGCTAGAGTAGGAGAATTGGGGATGGGCTTTCTGTTTTAATTTGTCACTGAATTATTATTAAGGAATTTTGCCCCAAAAAGTAACTTTACATACATTAACCATCCTGTGATTGTGTGTATATATGTATTAGTGATATACATGCAAACACACATAGATATCAAGGAAAAGATGAAATATACAGCATAGTTTGGCACCCTTGCTATTAAATGTACCTTCTTTCTGCATTTCTAGGGCAGAGTCTATGGCAGAGGAGAAAAAGGAGAAAAGGTAAGATCTAATCCTTTCTTGAGCTAATTAAATGAGAGATGCTTGCTTAGCTTGAGGTAACTTTTGGAGGGCACAGAATGCAATAGATGTGATACAATTGGATCTTTGTGGGAAAATTTTATATTGAGTTAAGCTTCCTTCTATAGAAAAGCTTTCAAGTGTTCATTGCTTTTCCCCTTCATATTCTTTGAGTTTCCTTTGTGCACTGGACATGTAAAACACTATTAGATTGAAATCATAATCTTTGTTTTATGTAAGCAGCAGTGAGTTCATGGAGGATAATGCAGTAAAGCAACTGGCTGGAAGGATGAAAAACAAACGGAATGTATAAGTTCAAGTTTATTGAATTTTCAACAGGATTAAATTTGGGTCACATGGAGACTGCTATAATTCTTTTTTTCCATTGGATATTTTCATTAATAACCTGAATGATGAAAGCCAGAGTATTTTCTTATTGCAAATAGCAGTTAAGATAGAGAAATAAGACTTGGAGTTTTAAAATTAAAGATTGAAAGTAACACCAGTGAAAACTGCTGGATCATTTATCTTGAAAAATATGTTCAACTGTGATCAACAATGGTATAATTGGACTAATGTGCATTGAAAAAGACATGGATTTCCAGGCAATTCTGGTTGGGAACTTCCCACTCCCCCCAAAAAATGAGGGCAAGTAGCTCTTTCCCCACGCAACTCCATATTGCACCTGGCTGTGGGTGTTTTCCTGTTCTCCAAAATGAAATTTCATGTTGTGGTGTACAATGAGAAAAGATCAACAGGAGGGTCTAGGAGATGGATGGGATGAAACAAGGAAATTGTCGTGCTTCATACTGCAAATGGGTTTAAGAGTGTGTGGAACTGTTTTCCAGGGATTCTGTGGCTACCTGATTGCTCAGGGAATTTAAAATAATATTGGATTGTGATCTGAAAGGAAGATTGCTGCAGTAGCAAGAACATGGCATTTACGGCCATTGCATCTCCTCATTTGTTCTTTTTGCGATTATGATATATTGATTCTATATGGTGGTAATATGTCATGTGAAATTACAATCTAAATGAGGGTTGCTCATGGCAGGAAATATTATTGAGCTGGGCTAGAGACATGGGGACTGTAAAGCACACATTTCTGCATCCATCTTCCTGCAGTCCTCCCACTGACAGCCACTATTTAGCCTCTGAGACTCAGAATTCAGCCTTTGGAAACCAACTCGTGCTTGGCAGGTGGGGAGAGTCAGCAGTCTGATGGGAAACATGATGTTTACGATGTAAGTTGTGCTGCAGTTGAAGCAAGTTCTTGTTTTCTTATGTTCTGATCTCTGCAAAAAGTGGTAGAAAACATCACTCCATCTACAGTATTCTCATGCCCGGAAAAATAAGTCTGCAAGTCTGGATCAGAGAGGGAAAAAATAAGACCCCCCAGGCAGAATGATAGATTTGCCCAGAACTGCTCTGACTGGGATAGCCAAACAACTTGGACTGCCCCAAATGACTGTATAGGCACAGAGATCCCAGAGCCGATGGCCAGCTTGTTTTGTTGATTTGGAACTTGTACCAGCCAAGGCAGCATGTGCTCCTCTGCAAAGGATGTGCATTTGGGAGCCAGCGTGTGCCCTGCATGTCCACCAGTGCCTGCGAGTCGTTGCTGTTGCTGATGGAAAGCAGAAATTGATATGCTGGGAGTCGCTGGCTTGGTTAAAGGGAACATTATGGGATATGTGTCTGCATATATTTTTCCCTGAACATAAAAAATCATCTTAAAGTCAGCCTTTAGTTGTGAAGGTGAGCATTCAGTAGCAGAGACTGGTAGGTAGAGTGGGGAGGTCACCCCTGCAGGAGGTTTGTGTGCAATGGATATAGGGGTGGAGGACTTGTCTGTGTCTTGGGGTCAGAAGAAGCCTCTATGAGAGGGAAGTGGCCAGAAATAAGAGGCGATGGGCTGCATGTATCTGCAATGCTGACTGCCATCTACCCTTCTGAAAAGGAGGAGGACAGCCTAGGAAACGAGACCCTTTCCAGACAGGAGAACGTGACACACCTGGAAGGAGAGGATTCATGTGGCTCCTTTTTGTTTGCCTGCTGTGCTGTAATGGCTGCATGAGCATGAATTCTTGTTTTTCACTCTGGCTGTGACAGCTTTATGTTTCCTTGATTTTATGGCCATGGGCCAGTGCTAGGAAACTAGATCAGAGATATTTGGCTTCAAACAGCTGCAGTCCGTGCAATCTTTGCTATGTGTGTGCCGTGGGCTCTCTCGTAGGAACAAGGCTCCTATCTTAAGTGTTGAGAGAGGAAGGTTCACACCTTTGAAAAGACTGAGATGATGAGATTACAATGATCCCCTTATTATAGTATTGCTCTCCAGCTGTGCTAGTGACAAACACCGGCCAGATCGTGTTTTTGCCAACTATTGTTTGTAAGGCAGTTAAGTGAGGTCTGAGGCATTTGTTAGAGGGCAAATCCGGTGCTTTTCCAGGAGGAGGACAGTGGCACTGGCCTTGATTCTCCAGGCCATTACCTCAGTTATATCTCTAAGTTAAAGCCAGAGTGGTGCTTGCATTAGAACACGTAACATGCCAAGCACATCATTAGTGGTAAACCAAAAGATAATAGCAGCTGTGGCTAAAAACCTAATTCATGTTGACATGAGGTCTTGTGTGACTTTGTAAACCAAGAAATTTGCTGTGATGGAACGAGCGACAGCCCAGCACGTCCTGCCAAGCCTGAATAACTCAGCTTGATGGAGGATGATTTCTTTGTGCAGAAACATGCAAGTGCAGACCAAGGGAATTGCACATAGATACCAAAACAGAAAATAGCATAATGCATCTTCAGGTGATCATGCAAACTGCTCTTGGGTGGATTTTCTTATTCAGGTGTGGTTCCGTCGTCACTGCTCTGTGTTGGATCTTGATTTTCTGCTGTTGGTCATCATCTTTCAGCCTTTGAAGTGTTCAATCCCTGTGGCATTACACGTAGTCTGTTATATTTCTGTTCATAAACTTGTGCTGTGTCTTTATTCACTTTTTTTTTCACACACTTATGTTACCAAGCAGCTGATTTTACATGGTAAAATATCCAAATCTATAACATGATCATCATGAAAAGCAATGTTTTGGCTTTCTTCTGAAGGTTATTCAAGCAGGTATTTGCTAGACCAGATGGCGTGGTCCTGCAGAGCTTATAATGCGTATCTTCAAACCTCTGCTCCTCCAAAAGGAGTAGGTGCAGGAGAGGAGTGAGGGCAGAAAGAACAGCTGTAGAGGAATTTTTAAGGAAGTGTCAAGAAAGACAGAGTTTCAGTGACTTGATCAAAGTCAGGTAAATCATGTTTGACAAGGGAGGTCCTGTACAGTATGTGGTCTGCACTCCTGGGGCACAGCCATCCACATCGCAAGCCACTTTGCCCTTTTAATGGCCCCATACAAAGTTTTTTATTTAGAGGCTTTCAAAATCTTACACCGTTGTCTTGCAAGGTACAGAGTATTTTCCAGCACTGGTGAGTCACCCTTGCATCCCCAAAACCAATGGTGCTGAGAAGGCTCTGTGAGTGAGAAGGGAAAGCAGTGGCTTTGTACATGATAATCTGTCATACTCTGAGTGGTACAGATACATCACCAGGAATTCCGTTTTTTAATTGCTTCTTTTATTGGGAAAGCTAAGGGGAAGCAAATGAAACGAGCTGATGGCAAGTTTCAAAGGAACGAAATGAAGTTGCTTTTCATACCGTATGCATTGGAGATTCTCCTTGCAGTTTGCTCTGGAGGATGAAATGTGTTTTTTTTTTTTTTTTTTTTTAAAAAAAAAAAAAGTTCATAGAAATTCTTTGAAAAGAGACATCTGTCAAGATCTATTCAGTACAAAAGACATTACCTCTGCTTCAGGATGTCTGCAAGTCACTTTAAATTGTGATGTGCAATAGCAGGACAGTAGGTTGGAGGAGCCTTCTATGAGGCCACTGCTGCAGATGGGCTAGGAGCTGGCTGTTCTTACAGGTTTTTGTTCAGCTCTTGGTGAACCTCCGTAATGGCCTCATTTCTCAGAAGGGGACAGAAGTTTCCCCAGCCTGTTCAGGGTTTGGGCCAATGCTGCCTAGAGTTGTTGAAGAAAAATCTCTGGCTCCTCGTGTGTGGAGGAGCAGGATACAGAATAGCTTGGTTAGTAATGTGTGGCACCAGTGAGAAAAAAGAAAATGAGGCTTTTGATGAAAAAGTTGGGTCTTGTGATTGCTACTTTGATTTTTTCCACAGGAAGCCACTCTGTAGAGGAGAGAGCTCTAACCAGGAGCACCCACCTTCTCCTGCAGAGGTGTGGATGAAGATTCATTACAGATTACAGTGCTCTATGGGAGTTCCCTTGATAATGTGTTTCCAAGAGTATCTGAGCTTTCCCTTTGTGCCTTATCTATTTCCCTTCATGCTAATAATCACAAATGCAGCAATGAATATGAGAAACAACTTTAGAAGATTAAGTCTATGTTCTCCTAAAATGTGTGTGGGGTTTTGTGGTGTTGGATTTTTTTCATGGTAATGAGTTGCCCTGATAAAAATTCAGGCAGATTATTACAGGATTTCTAATGAGAATAAAACCTCTGAAGTGGCTTGGCTTATTAGAGATGCAGTGACTGCAAGACCAAGCATAGAAAAGCAGGCAGATTGCTAAGGCTCTGGACTATGCTGCAGGAGATGTGGGCTTTAAACTTGGCTCCAACAGATTTGCTGACCTTGGGCAAAGCAGCTAGTCTTTGTTCCTGTAAAATGAAGCTGGAGACTCTCCCTCCAGGCTTTGAATATTTTTCCTGCTATATCCTTCAAATAAAGGCCTTTTTTCCCTTTCCCTTATGTGTCTTCCAAACTGGAGATATTGCCATTTTTAGGGCTTCTGGAAAAGCTGAGGAAATCCACTCTGCTAGATGCATTCTATCTACGTGCAACCCTTCTCTCTCTGTTTTCACCCCGAGGCAGCTGGATATAAGAAAGGTCTGACCTAAAAGCCACGTAACTTCTTTACCCCAGCGCTGTGCCACCAGCGTGGTTTACCAAATGACCACAGTGCCTCTTGGTCAGGGCTGGCTGGCATCCAGCAGCTTGGGGCTCAAGCAAAATGGGTGCAGAAATGCCTGAAAAAAGAGCATAGAGAGTCTAACGTTGCACAGGCTGGAGGGCAAGGAGAGCTTTTGCCTGGATATTTTTAAGGGATGCATTTGGGGATGAGAAGGGCTGTGCGAGTGACTCAGTTGCTGAAACTTTGGACATGCAGAGCTATAATGTTTGAGAGTCAGGTCCCTGAGTATCAGGGTACAACAAGGGGCAGTTGCACCCCAATGGAAATGCAGGCCTGAGCTGAGATGCCACGGCCGGCAGCATAGGGACCTCACAGCACCCACACCACGGAGCAGAGTGGGGCACTGATGGTACCCAGGTTCAGCCAGGAGCCTAGATCATCAGCCGGTCCCCGGTGATGAAGCAGATCGAAGTCTAAGTTGGGAAGCTGAATCTGCAAGTTAAGGCCAGGAGCAGCCAGGTACACGGCCAGGCTGCTGCAGTGCAGTTCAAGTAAGAAATGCCAAATGTGAGAGCCTCAACTTCAAACCAGCTCCAATACAAAGCAGGGAGAATAACCAGAACATAGCAGAACATGTGCTCTGAGCATGTATACAATGTGGAGCCTGAGTTTGCAGGGAGTAAGAATTAGTCCATATACCTAAACTAATTAGTCCATTATACCTAAACTCCAGGAGCTGATGTGTGTCCTTTCGCCACTGAAGCCTTGAACCCTGTTGCAGAAAAGATGCTGCAGAAAGTTCTAGGCCTTGCTTAGGCTGCTGTAGTGTTTGGGTAGTCATCGTGTCCAAAATATCTTGAATATAACCCAGGGCTGGCTGGCTGAGAGGAGTCTGAGGGCTCTGGGAAGCACCAGGGTCCAGGACTGCAGGCAGTGCTTTTTCAGCCAGCACATCTTGACAATAACAAGACGGTAAAACATCTCCAGCTTCAGAGATTTTGACTATTGAGTTTGAAACTGGAAAACAAAACCAAACCCCAATCACCCAGTAATTGGTGTTCCTCGGAGACAAGGTCTGTGGAAACATCGCCTCCTCAGGGCATGGTTCTTAGCGCTCACATCTTGTTAGTTTATTGCTGAATGAAAAATAATGTGAGCATAACTCAAATTGACCTGGTAATGGAAAGTGAAAGTGCAATATCTGCAGATCTTTTTCCTTTATTTTTTATTATTATTATTATTATTATTCCTGCTGCTGGGAATGATATCCCTCAGAATCCATTCCTGGCTACAGACTTCATCTGGTTAAGGTCACCCAGCACTTAACCTCCCCATCCAGCGTTTAACTATCTGTCTAATTGTACACATCTGTCTAACAGCACCTCCACTACTTCATAAAGCTTTTGTGCAGCTCAACAGAGTAATTTGTAGCTGTCATTTCTTTTCTGAGCCTTCCCGTTAAAGGGTAAGGTGTATTAATGTCAGTGACTGCCTCAGTGCTCCACGTACGGTCTGAATCCTCTTGTGCACGCAGACAATTTCGGACTGCACCTCGAGTATTTCTGAGACCTCTTAACTGTAGTTAAAGTACATTCTGCACAACTAAATAACTGTGGTTTGATGGAGCTTTTTCTTAACAATAATTAGAGGGCTTTAGAGAAATTCCGTGGTTTTCTGCGACCCAGAATAACAGTTGCAGATGGTAATAAACAGCTCAAAGCCAGATCACTTACTAATTGTGCATCGTGACAGCTTAATTCTCAGCAGTGCAAGGATACTAGTAACTTGTTTTTTACTTACATAAACTTAGAAAACATCACTTTTTCTTTTTCTCTCTCAGCATTGGCCTCTGGCTGGCGGGCACATTGCTGGTATATAATGACATCTACTGGCAACCAGAAGTTTGTGAAATCCCCAACACTTCTTCAGAGGCTTTCTCTGCCAAGATCCATTGGCAGCGTAGAAAGGAAGCGAATGAGAAAGATTTGCCAAAGTTGTGCTTCCTCTGATAGAAGAGCTGGAGGGGAAAGGAAGAAAAAAAGTCAGATTCCCTTGATTCTGTCATTTATAACTCGTTCAGATTTGAGATGTTCCTGAGAACGATGTTGCAATTGATAGGTATGGATTAGCTGTCTGTTAGGTGCAAAAGTGAAAAGCTTTGCTAGCGGTGTGAAACAGATCCTGTAGCCTATTGAATTACAGATAGCGGAAGCATTACACAAAGCAGGTTGCTATCAGTTGTCTGTCAAAGCCATCTTAAGTTCTCCCTGCCCCTCTCACATTTTCACATCTGCCTCTCCAGCCAGCCCATGATAGCCATGGAGCTTTTCCTCCCGCTCAGTCTTTCTGATATTAGGGCAGGGGCAGTGTCACAAGCTCTGCTCTGCTGTTGCAATCAGGCAGCCCAGGTTTTCCCCTTCCCATGATGTTCTCTGCTGATCAAAGCAGTTTCCTGGCTGAATTTCCTTGGTCATGGCTGAGCACTGTGGCTCTCTGACAGTGCAGGCACAGGGGCAGGTGGTATCACAGCACCGCTGTGTTTCATGCTGTTCTTTACAGTCCCTGGTACCAACCTGGACATCTGAAATTCACCCTTTTGGGTCTCTCACCCTTTGTCTTCAGCACTACCTAGACTCTTCTAAAGGCCACAAGACCTGTTGTCTCTGGATCTGACATAAAGATGGTGATTTTTTTCTCACACCTTTCTGGGTAATGAACATGCACACAGCAGCAAACATATTTTTCATGGCAAATGTTTATTCTCCAGTGAAACAGTGACCAGACCATCAGTGGTCATTATTTCAAGAGAATCTGATGCATTTGGTGCTGAAGTGGCCAGGAGACCTAGTTTTGTCCCCAGCTCTGTTATGGGCCCCACAAGGGATCTTGTCCTTAGTTTTCCCCTTTTTGTGCCTCGGTGTCTCCATATATAAAATGAGAAGAATAATTATGACCTTTGTAATGCACGGCAAGATGAAGAAGACTTAGGGAGCAGCATCGCTTTGTAGACCAGGTGAAACAGTTAAACTTGAGGAAGAGCTTTCTACACACTTCAGTGAAGCACTGGAGTAGGAGAATGTGGTGAATGTGGCATAACAGAAGCAGCAGATGTGTTAGAGCAGTGTTTCACTGGGTTTTGGAGTACCTCAAGACAGTACTCCCCTGCCCCGGTATGCTCTTCTTAGATGTTGTACAAAATGCTGCTGACGCTTTTGAGGGGTGTGTGGAGATCTGGAGCATCAGGGGCTTCCAAAATAGAGCAAAAGGAATTAAAAGATTTTTCTAGCAATATATATATATATCAGCAGAGCTTTTTTTTTTTTTCTTTTTCTTTTTTTTTTTTCCCCTTATTTCAAAGTGTCCAACAAATGGCCCTTGCACCCTCTTGTCCCAACCGTGCAAAACAGAGAAACGGTAATTTCAATTTTCGTAACAGTTCTTCCACATTAGTAGAAATTTGGGATGGATGAGTAAGGACCCCTTGCCCACATCATATCTGGTTTTATTGGTTTTCCATGATCAGGTATAGAGGATTTTTTTTATGTTCAGGATATGTTTTGCCACTGGAAAAAGAGATGAGATCTTATTATCTGGTTTGGTTATAAAAGGAAAATCTGTATCCCTGGGCTATCTTTCACAAGCAGAGAAGATCCTGGCTTTCACTGTGTCAAGGCAGGATACAAATGATCTGTCAATCAATCCCTCATCTTGATACATGTTGTTCAATAATACAAAGTCATCTTTGCTTTCTCTTTCACACTGGATTTCTTAGGTGCTCCAGGGGCCATCAGTCTGTGCTGCATGTGCATCCTGATTAGCACGGGGATTTAAATCCTGCTTTACTGTGACAGTCTTTCGCTGTTTGCAAGGACTGGTACATAGGCAGAATACCAAGGGAGATGCAACCAGAATCAGCTGAGTTGTCTCTTGCCTTTGCTTGCATTGTATTCCTCTGAGATCTGCAAGGAAATCTGCCTCACAGCAACTAATAGTTTTGCTGCTGCTAATCCAACCTCTTGTAATCCAGTTTTCTTCTCAGTTGTTTTTCTGAACTTGTAAGGATTTGGTCAGTTGATCAAACAACTTGTATAGCTGTTGAACAGGGAAATTTCAAATACAACAGTTAGTACATTGTTATCTGTTATCTCCCTTGCTCTGCTGCAGAGGTAGATGTTTAATTCAAGTAAGTCTTCAAGGCAGTCTTGATACAGGTGGGCAGCCTTGCTTGATATGTGGGGCAGCTTTGATATGGGTCAATTGATAGTTGAACAGTTGTCAGAGGTGTCTGACCATCCCAAGGAGCGTCACAGTGGGCTTGCAGGTAGTATGAAGCTAATGGACAATGTTGATGAGTGCTTTGAAGTCTTAGGAGGCTCCAAGGCTATTCTGAACTCTACATTGACCATGATCATGGTATGGTCAGATACCACGTCACTAAGTTCTGATGAACCTTCTCACCTGCAACACCATGTCTATGGGTGTATATTTATACATACATACATATACATATACACATATACATATATATGTTCATAACTATCATTTAATTTAACAAGCTGTCTCAATACTGGGCTGAGTTTCTTGATAGACTAGGCACACCTACAACTTCTACTGACTCCTGTGTATCTTGTCCACACGGCTTTTCTCTTTATTAAATCAGAATACAATACTGTGACAAAGCAAGATGATTTTCTTCTCTTCTGAGAATGAACTGAAGTGAACTCCCAGCTGAGATGAATGTCTTATTTCTTGTAGGAGCAGAAGATAATGCCAGTTTTGGTGTCATATTTTCCAAGATATGAATAGAGTTTTAGCATCATTAAGCTAATACAATCCTGCATCTGTGCCTTAGAAAATGGCAGTCATTTGTGCTGCCTGTCTGGTCAGCAGCTTTTGAAAATGGAGCCGGGTGACACATCCACTGCAGCTCTGCATCTCAGTTGATCTGCAGATCACCTCTGGCCTTTAATGCAACCTTTATCTTTCCCACATCATTCCAAAACAAAAGAAAAGAAACAAAACTAAACTAAACAACAACAACAACAAACACCACCAAGCCCAGAGCTGACAATATTTCTAAAGAAAAATATTTCTCTTTTCTGACTGCTGCAAAGTTGTGAAATCTCTTTCATTCCAGTTCCCTCAAGCTGGTAACTCTGGGATGTAAGAATCTAGAGGAGGAAAAGGTATTCCACCCTTCCAGCCTCAAGCAGTCTCTTGGAAGTGTTCTCAGGCATTTGGACCTGAAGACCATATTCAATTTGCAACATCTTCTTCTGCACTTCTCTCATCAAACACTGAAAACTCTTTAGTGTGGAGCAGTGGATCAGCAGTAGCCACTTACCCACCGTCTTCTGGTTTATCCTTTGTGAACATCAGGTTGCCAAATTAAATGCAGGTCAAAGAGCCAGGAGAGAGAAAGAATTAACTTATGGTTAGGGCACTGACCTAGCACACAGGAAATCTGCAGTGAGATTCTATTGTTGTCACAGGCTCTGGGGCCTTCTGTATGTTTTCTGTTCAGTTGCACCTCTGACTTGTCACCCTCATGGAATTAAAGCATTATTGGAGTTGTTGTAAATTCTCATTTCACAGGGATACTGTGAAGTTAATTAACAAAGGAGAGAGAGGTGTATTAATCATGAAATGGTAACACTGTGCAGCTCAGTTTTGCTTCTGTTTCCATTTCATCTTTCCCATTTTCTTCTCTTTTAATTCAGTTTTTGCTGTTTCGCCTCCTACCTTGGACATAGATCCCCCAGCTTGCAAAGCTGTCAATATGCTGAGTGAGTGATTCATGGAGTCCTTCCTGGCAGATTTGTGTGGGTCTCCCAGTGACACCTCTATTGATGTTTTGTGACAGGGTTAGAAATTTTTATTTCATTTTGGGATTAGAAAAGGGGTGCTTTTGTGTTAGGTGTAGACCAATTTGGAAGAGAGAATAAAGGAGGTATATGGGATCAACCTCGGTGTGGTACATCTTCTGTAGTCTGCTTTGTGAAGGTGAAGGAAAAGTCCAGTGATTCACTTGAATTTGACAGGAAAATAAGAATCTAACCATGTATTTTGGACTGTCTTATTTTTCCCCATTATTTTCTTGTTTAGTTTGCTCTCATTTCCATTAACATAGGCCACAACCCAGAGTTTGAAATAAAGTATGTGATTATAGGCCACAGCTGCTCTCAAGTTGGAAGAAATATTTGTAAACTTGGCAGCTGCTTAAGGAGCTGCAAGTGGAGGAAAGAAAAGCAGTTAAACTTGAGCAGATTGCTTAAAAAGCAGCACTGATGGGTTATTCTTTCCTGTGCTTTCGATGTCTCTCTAAAATCAGGTAATGCTGAATTGTTGCATCTCTGTATCTTTCCATGTACAGGAGAACCACTTCCTCCTCCATTTTAGGTCTCTTTTCTGAGGCTGGATATGGCAAAATCCATGTAGTAGTTGTTCCTGCTTTGAGGAAACATACTATCTAGCAATTAGATTATCTACTTTGTAATTTTACAATTATCTCCATTCAGCCATCTGAGAATCTACATGGGATGTAGATGTAATCTAGTCACAGACCATATACATAACATTCAGTGATTATGTGGGGTAGTAAGGCTCAGTTTAACCCAAGGGAGGTGAATCTTTGGATAATATGCAACAAATTAATCTGCGTGTGCATTATGTGTGCATATGGCGAGTATGTAATGATAGGTTTTAAAATAATAATTTTTAAAAAGAGACCTTAAGACCTTCCAGACCATGGAGGGATCTCTAGCCTAGAGCTGACATCATTTGGTAAATCCATGTGACACTGGTATGCCAGGAACATATCCTTGCTTAAATCTAGAAATGGGATAACTGCTGATGCACAAGCTAATGAAGCTATTTATGCATGTTTATACTTCCCCAGCTCACCTCTGTATTTTCAATTGCTGTAGTAACCTGAAGCTGATGGGGATATCTTTATTTAGTCACACCAATACTCTGCAGCATCTGAGAGTTACCAGGGCTCTGAATTTCCTTGGGATGTGGCATTTCTTTTTGTTTATTGGGTCTGGAAAAAATATGTAACTCTTAAAGCCTTGTTTTGAGACACCCTTAAAGGACAGAAGTAGTGCTTAGGATTTGCTCTGTATCCTTTTGTGTGAGGCTGAACAATTCCATTAAATACAAGCAAATTCAGAATTCTCTCTTACTGGATGCTTCCCAACCTTTTTGTTTTAGTATGGCTTGGCAAATCTCCTAATTTACTCACAGAATTTTTATCAGTTCCTTGAGGAAAAACATACGGAGTTCTCGGATTGATTTGTTTGGTGCTACATCCTCAGTGTGTAGTTTCCAGTATTTTGGGAAATTCCTAAGCCAAACTGCTGTATTTGCTAATACACTTCCTCGCAGGTAAAAATACATACAAGATCAAACGTTTTTGCACAAAACTATTGGCCAAGGTAACAACAGGCCACCCCACCTAAAGTATAAAGGTACTTCATCAAAACCAGGAGGTGGTGGCTAAGCCTAAGGAAAGCTGCCTTAAAAGCCATACTCTGTTCCTCTCCTTAGCAGTAGTCTCTTCTGCTTCTTCCCTGGAGTCCTGGTCCTTATTACCTTCCTGTCTTAATCCAGAAGTTTCTTAGGAAAGGAGAAAAAGTTCCCTATAAAAGTTCAGCTGTACATAAAGTAGATGGGATGCAGCAGAAATGCATGGGATAAAGAGTTATGTACAGTTTACATATCACCACCAGAATCTCATTGTGTCGAAGCTGGGAACACGGCCAGCCTGTGAATATACAGAATTATTTTTATCCTTCTCAGTGTGTACAACCACGTTTGGCCTTGGTGCAAGAGATGCAATGAGCTTTTCTTCCCCAGGGCTTAATGCCAGCTGCTGAAGCTGACCCATTTCTCGCAGCGTGATAACTAGATCCTTCAGCCCAGTGCACTTCCAGAGTCGTGTCTGCTTGGCAGCTACTTCACTAGCCTGTACCCTCTGTCTCTGCTATTTCTTTATTACATTTACATGTTGCTTGCAATTTTAAACTGGGAGTTTGAGTGTAGTGACTGTCATTTAGTATTTATTCATACAGTGCCCGACAGAGTGACCCAAGCAGGAAACAAATGAGGCCTTGCTGTAATTCAAGTAAATACTCATAGAATGAAATACCCTTGAAAAATGTATCTACCTGCTAGGTGTGTAACCTCTGTATGCAAACAGTCTGTGTCACTACATGACTCCAGTGCTTGCAGTACCTACCAGCTCTCTCTTGCTCAGCAGTGGCTGCTTCCACAGTGATATCCCATGAGAAGTCCTCTGGCCACTCGAGACCCAATGGAGCTTGCCAGGTGTAGGCCCTTCTGACAAGGACTTTGCCAACGATGAGCTAATCAACATGTTTATTCTCTTGTTAACCTTAGTGGGAAGGTTTGATTAAAGGCTGCTGGCTGCACAGAGCAGAGGATGAAGCTAAACATACGTGGCTAGATTTTCAGTGAATGAGAGAAGGACAGTATGCTCAAGAATTTAAAACGAAACTAAAAAGTACTTGGGAAAATCTGCTGCCTTCCTTTTGAGCCTAATTGCTGGAGTTGTAACCTCCCCAGCAAGAACTCCTCTTGAAAAAAACACCATCATTTCAGGCCCCTGTGATTTCTCCTTCAATCAATATTGTCATTCTCTAATTGCAACTTTCCCTGGCCTTAGCAAGTGGTTTCCAGGAGAGATGAACCGGCTCTTTGCTAAACCAACTGACTTAATTGGGGGAGGGCATGGAGGGAACAGACACCTTTGGGGTACACCAACACTTCCTGAGGTCTTAGCAGCATGGTGAGCCCAACAGTTGGGATCTTACCTAGTTAAAAAATAATTCTGTTGGACAATTGAAAAGAAAAGGTGATTGTTCTGTGATTGTGATGCAGTTCATGAATTGGGTACTAAAAAGAAAAAAGAAAATCACAGAATCACAGAATTACAGAATTTCTAGGTTGGAAGAGACCTCAAGATCATCGAGTCCAACCTCTAACCTAACACTAACAGTCCCCACTAAACCATATCCCTAAGCTCTACATCTAAACGTCTTTTGAAGACTTCCAGGGATGGTGACTCCACCACCTCCCTGGGCAGCCTGTTCCAATGCCTCACAACCCTTTCAGTAAAGAAGCTCTTCCTAACATCTGACCTAAAACTCCCCTGGCGCAACTTTAGCCCATTCCCCCTCGTCCTGTCACCAGGCACGTGGGAGAACAGGCCAACCCCCACCTCGCTACAGCCTCCCTTGAGGTATCTGTAGACAGCGATAAGGTCGCCCCTGAGCCTCCTCTTCTCCAGGCTGAACAAGCCCAGCTCCCTCAGCCGCTCCTCGTAGGACTTGTTCTCCAGGCCCCTCACCAGCTTCGTCGCCCTTCTTTGGACCCGCTCAAGCACCTCGATGTCCTTCTTGTAGCGAGGGGCCCAAAACTGAACACAGTACTCGAGGTACGGCCAAAAAAAAAGAAAAAAAAAAAAAGCTTAGTGAAATAAATTGCCCTGGCAACGGGACTCTGTTCCAGTTAGCTGCGTCCTTTAGTGAGGGTTTTGGCAGCTGGCTGTGAGTTAAGGGTGTAGGTTCTTGGTTGCTTTCCATCCCTGCCTGTCACAGCTCCTCTGGCACTGTATGAAAGCACAATGTCAATGCATTTCTGCTTCCCGCTCTCTTCCACTGCTCACTCCTGTAGGTTATGCACTTTGTGAACGTGCGTGTTTTGACATAGGCAACAGAATCTCAAGCTTTTATTAAGGTTCAAAGAGCAGCTGAACCTACCCTTTTCCTGACGGGCTTTTTTTTGTGGTACACAAAACAGCTTTCCAGGGCTACAGGGGAGTCAGCTGAAGTGGCAGAAGTAGGAGACCTTCCCACTGTATTAGGTGGTGGCATTCAGTGGTGGTTCCCTGGTGGATGTTAAACTTGTCTTGAGAATCTAGGTTGCTTCTTCACCCTTTTCTGGTAAGGCTGGTGGGTACCTGAAGATTGCCACTGCAAACTGATAAAACGCTTGGGCTTTATTTCTAGTGAAGGGTCAGTTCTGTGATGGAGCACCTGGGTCGTGCCACACAGTGCTTCAGCCTATGCAGCAGGAGGGAGGCAGTGGCAGTACAGATGGAGAAAATGTCTTTAGTGAGCTCCTTGGCGTGCTGGGCTTTGCTGGTTCACGTACTCCTTGAGCGTGGTGCATCCCTGAAGCCTCTCTCTCCTGCTTGCTGACCCTGGGGCTGATCAACTTCTCCTGGTATGTATGATCACTAGGTGGAGGAGAGTCTACAGTTCTGTCCTAAAAATGGCCATGCAGTCCCTTTGTTATGAAGGCCAACAGATAGTTCTGGGCTTCACATCTTTTCAAGCAGCTGCTTGGGATCTGTAGAAAACCAAAAGCGTAAAATGGTGATATTTGAACAAAAATCTTTTCCCACTCCTGAGATGCCATTGGCTTAGGTTGCAAATTACTGATTGTGTTTGGGAAGAGGAGCAACCGTGTTTTCAGAGGTCTTTGACACAAAAGTGTATAAGCCCTGAACAACTTGGTCTGAGTTCACTGTTGATGGTGCTTTGCATCAGGAGAAATTTGTTCTTGGCAAGAGCAGTCAGACATTGGAACGGGTTGCCCGGGGAGGTGGTGGAGTCACTGTCCTTGGGGGTGTCCAAGGAAAGGTTGGACGTGGTGCTAAGGGACATGGGTTGGTGGGTGACATTGGTGGTAGGGGGATGGTTGAACCAGATGATCTTAGAGGTCTTTTCCAACCCTAATGATTCAGTGATTCTATGAGTGGAAGGTTGGAGGAGAAACATTATTAGATCCTGTCCAACAGGAATGGCTCGGTGAGCACTGTATGAAATTTATTGTCTGATATCAGAGTTACTTTACTCAGCTATGCTAAAAAATTGCTACTTCTTGAAGAAGAAGAAGAAAAAAGGCAAGACACATTATTTAACCCTATTCCTTTAATTTGCCAAGAAAACATACAAATCATTGTTCTACCTACGCTGCATATTTTGACATGGAACAGCAGTTTCTTCAAGTTATATTGACCTCTTAGAGCAAATAATTCCCTTTAAAATCACATTTGCTATTTGATGGGTTTTCTATCTCATCAGGGAGCCGTTCAAATACAGCAGATCTGATTTGTACCACTAGCTGCTTTGGAAATCCTAGGCCGAGTGCTGCATGAAGGTTCAGTTAGCAAGAAATGTTATTATTAAAGTATTTAATGACTTCAATTTACATATATAGTACAGATACTTTTCAGATACTATCTTTTATTATCCTTTAAGTGCAAAATATACTTCTAAGTGCAAACCATACTTACAAATAAGGCCACATTTTGTCTTTTTTTCTGAAATTGATTGGAACCTTGCCCTAAGAATACATCCATCTAAGTCTATTAGACTATTCATTCATGAAAAAACAATGCAAATAAAACTGAGAATGGTGGGATTTGGCCTGAACTTATCTGAATTGGTAAGTAGTCCATACGTGTTTACAGGTAGCTTAGAAAATTTGAGAGTTGCTGCATATATTTCTAATTTTCATGTGCTTGGCTGAGCCACTTCAATGTTCTTTCAATGTGATCTTTCTGTGTTACAGAAGCAGACAGCGAAAAAGCTCTCAGTGGCTTAGCTGTGCCGTGTGCCATGCCATTTGCCAGCAGTGCTAGTGGCTTTAATGTCCCATGCATGGATGTCCACCATTTCAGGTAGCAGAAATGCTGGTAACCATCTGTTGAAGGACACATGCCAACGTCTCTTGTAAAACCCACCAATGCTGGATCATGGATGCCATCAGCTGAAGCATGAACATGCAGGACAGACATAGGCAGGCTGCTGGATTTTGAACAAATCTGTGTAACAGTGGGCATAATCCTGCTCTTTCACCAAACTCTGGCTGAAATGTGCTATGAATCTTTGAAGAAATTAGCTGTTGACTATGAGAAGCTGTTGACCTACTGATATAGGCAGAAATGGAATGGCTTCCAAAGTGTACCTTTTGGTTTAATGTGAGCAGGTAAAAGGGGAAAAAATGATATATCCCTGGCAGTAGGTTGGCTACTGAAAATTTCAAGTCCCTGTACTTTGAACTGCGGCAATGAGAGTTTGTCAATTTTTTATGCTTGAAATAGTTTTATTTAACAAGGATATGCCTCTAATTTTGTTCTTGGGGAAAAAAAAAAAAAAAAAAAAAAAAAAAAAAAAAAACTTCTGGCTGGTATTTACAAAAAGAAAAAAAAAAATCAGTCAGAGGCGTCAGAGGCAGACAGAAAATTGGAAGTGACCACATTCAAATATGGCCAAGTTGCAGGTGATTGAGCAGCATCTTTTACAACAAGGAGGAAACGTTGGCCTCAACTTCCAAAAGATAACTGTGGCCTCTAAATACACACACATACATATATATTATTTCATACAAGTTACCTTCTGTGTTGTTTTTTTAGGGTGAAGAAGGAGCCCCTGGCTTTCCTGGATTGAAAGGTGATAAAGGAGAAAAAGTAAGTCCAAGCCTTTATTAATTATACTGTGACGAGTGTATAAAGATATTGAGGAAGGCTTATGAAAATAGATCTTCTTAAGTCTTTTGCTTTCCCTCTGTTTTCTTTTTGTGTGTTAGCAAGATGCTAAGAGAAGAAGACTGTGTTGTGCTGTTTGCAAAGTACCCCTTCGCATCTCTAAGCCTGTGCTCGGCCACATTTGACAAATGTGTGGAGATCACAAGGGCAGGAACTTTGTCCAAAGGTTGTAAAACTCTGAAACAGGAGATAAAAGAGGGCTCAAAACTAAGTGTTTCCACGCACAGAAACACCAGCTTTTCTTCAGTATGAGACACGGAAGGAAAAAGATCATCCTGTCCTTTCTTCCACTGAACATAAATAACCTTTGGACTGAGATGGCCTTTTGCTGCTTACTGTTGCAGCCTCTTATAACGCAAACAAACAAACAAACAAATAATCCAGTACCAGGCTTGCTCTATCAGTTAGTATTTACTGTGGGTACTTTTGTCAGAGATGCCTTAAAAGTCATTTCCAGGAGAGATTTCAGCAATTTAGACGCTTCCTTCCTGTTCTAAAACAGCGAATGTTCAGGATTGCAAAAGACAAGAGCCCCCTCCAAGTAATACACAGCAAACCTGTTTGGTTTAATCAGAGCCCATAGTCACCATTTGCAGTGCCTGTGCCTGTTTCTCATTTGAAGCTTTTTTTTTTTTTTTTTCTTTTTTTTTTTTTTCTTTAAATAATCCTCCTAAAAAGAAACTGCTGCAGATCCTAGGAGTAAAAACACTCGGCCAATTCCTCCCCATGTACATGGGCTTTCCCGTTCTGTTTATTCCCTTCCCACTCTCCATTTGTTCTTTAAATCGCCAGCTGCATGCAGCAAAATTTGGCTTTGCCGTGTTTGCTGCAGTCCCTGTTATCTGTGCTGCTGCCAGCCTCAACATATTTAGTCCCATTCATCCTGGTGTGCAGGCAGATTTAAGAAGCAGTGCTTGGTTTTCCTGTTCATTTGTTTTCTACAGCTTTGCACATCCCCAGCTCTGAGACTCACTTCCCTGTAGGTAGGGTAGTTCCTGAGGGCTGCTTCAGTTTTTCGAGGCTTCTTTTCTGTTTGCTTTTAGGCTCATTGCTTATGTTCATTACAGCTGTGCCTAGAGGCTTCTGAGCTTTGGAGTGGATGCTGTACAAGCACGGAGTCAAAAATAAATAAAAAATTAGTATTTAGTTACAAAACAGCAGGTTTTCGAGACAACGGAATGGTGGACAGGCTGAGGAAAGATGATATTAAGATGACTCAATGGTTATGTGTCTCATCCACTGCAGAGCTTTTATATTAATTTACTCTTAAGTGAGTTAAGTGGCCAAGAGTGCCTAGTTCCTCATTAGCAGCTCATCAATTGGCCATAGTGTGTTAATGTTAGCTGCAGCTCCTCCAGAGACTGTAAATAATAAATGTTTGTGTAGAAATGATTCTCCTCATTCCTTATTCTTGTCTTGCTCATGTCCTTGCGCTTGCAAGTGGTGTTAATACCATGCTGATGACAGTCCTGTTGTTGTTACAGGGGTCCCTTGGCTCGCCTGGCCTCCCAGGGAAGGATGGAGCAAAAGGAGAAGCCGTAAGCTTTTTTTGTTGTTGTTCCCCCCTTGTAATCCTTGCCTTTCAGTGCAAGCCAGGCAGTGGAAATCAATCTGTATTGAGTGCAACACATCTTGGGGATTTGTATGGCCATTTTAGGAGCAGCAGAAACAAACGGCAGGAGGTTAATAGCCTCGGCACTCTCCCTCACATGTTCCCAGTGTTGGTGGGCATTGTACGGATTAGCCATCCCCAGAGGCTCCCCGGGGGCAGCTCTATTCCCATTCATTAAGAAGGAAGAGGGGGGAAGCTGTGGCAGCCCGAGGTCTGGGACTCGCTGTGGCTGTGGTGGTTGATAGCTGCAGCTGCAGAGCTCAGCAATTTGGTTTGAGGCTGACCAGGGGAGAGGGCAGGGGGTGCTGGGAGAATCTTGTGCTTCCAGGAGCATCTTGTGCTTCCAGGATCAAAGGGACAGGCATGGGAGAAATATCACAGAATCACAGAATGGCTTGGGTTGGAAGGAACCTTAAAGATCATCTATTTCCAACCCCCCTGCCATGGGCAGGGATGCCACCCACTAGAGCAGGTTGGCCATGGCCCCATCCAGCCTGGTCTTGAACACCTCCAGGGAAAGGGCATCCACAGCTTCTCTGGGCAAACAGGCAGCTTGGCCACAGAAACAAGGACCTGAGCTCTTCTTGTGCACTGCTAAAAGCTAAGGACAAAGAAGGAGGTGCAGGGTTAGGTCAAAGAAGGATGAAGCATACCAAATATTGCCTTTAAAAGAACTACACGGGAGGAATAAAACCACAGATAAATTTTCCAGCATCTTATATAAACATGTTTTAGAGTTTTAATCCTTTTCTCTGTTCAGCCACTGGAGCTCAAACACCATCCCTTTGAATTTTCTTCATCCCAGTGGTTTATTATTCCAAACTCTTTGCCTTCCCTGGCTCCTTTTTGTCTTAGATATCCTTGGGGAAGGAACTTGATCATCCCATTCACTGTCCCTTTGCAGCAGCCATGGTATCTGGAGGAGCTTGGGGAAGGCTTGGAATGCCCCAAAGTAATGGTACACAGCCGAAAAGCTCTTACACCCTGTTTCTGCTTTGTGGCACCTGGATCCTTGACCTGCTCAGGCAGAAGTGTGCAGTATCTCTTCCAGAACTGGTACAACATCATCGCTTCCCACATGGCACAGTCTGTGACCGGACAGTGACTTACTTGTGTTTGCAGAATTTCTTGTAGAATGTGTTTATTGCACCAAGCAAATGCAATATGTTATCTCCAAGGAATCAGCAATTGCAGAATATAGTTGGTGCAAGCTGTTTGCTTCTTAGAGAACTCATTTCTTGCTATTTAGGTGGTTGTGTTTGAAGAGCAGACGAATAACTACTTCGGTTTTCTGTTTGTCTCCTTCTGCTTTTATTTTTGCAAAGAGAGCACAATGCAGACTTTCAGATCTCTGGGTAATGGTACTCAGGACTGTAGATAGTGGAGAGAGCTTCCATTTCTAAAGCTATATATAAAGACTGCTTTGAATTATCTTAGCCTCTGTAGAAAAAATATTAGCATTTACCACTGCTGATGCTGTTACTTACAGGGTGAACCAGGACAGCCAGGAGCATTTGGACTGCCTGGGCCAGCAGGTCCAAAGGTAAGCTTTCAATTTCTTCTTTACATGGGTAGGTGTACCTTTTACACCGAGTTTTTGTATGTGTGGATTGCTTGAATTATTATTTTGTGTTTGTGACTCTTGATATTCTCACTGGTGAATGAAGAAGCTCAAAATGCACACGTCTATCAGGAAGTCTGCTGACATATCAGAAATTAGGCAAGGTATGTAAAGAGATCTTTTATTTGATCACTATATTTAGAGAAGGTGAAAAGAACATGTGTTGGGGCGCATAAACCTTACTTCATGTTTTCAGTGAACCCTCCCAACTCTGACAAAGATGCAGGTGCATCTTCTCATGAGCAATGCTTCATCTTCCTTACAAAGTCTCAGCTCTCCTTGCCTTGTTCCCTGGTTAGTGAGGGGATAAATAGCCATCAGCTAGTTTCAGTCATCCTATAATACACAAAGACAATGGTGCATTAGATTGATGAGTGTTTTTTTCAGGGGCGTCATGCACAGCAAGTTCAGCTCAGCCTATGAAAGATGTGGCAAGGATAACAGATTGATAATCCAAATTTGCTTGACCCAGTTCTGCTCCCATACATGCTAAGGTCTTTGAGCATCACATTTTTCTGGAAGAGCTGTATCTGTTTAACTAAACCTCCTGTTGAGTTTCCTGATGGCTTTGTCCTCAAATAGGAGTTAAATACCTGAATATTTTTCCAGATGTCATCCTGATGGTCACCTAGCTCTGTCTGAGAGGACTCCATAAAGCAGTTTATTTATATAGTTTCTTTTGGGTTTCTCAGCTACAGAGAGGCTCTTTCTCCAAAATATCTTGTTTTCATAGAGGAAAATGTTCATCATTTCCTAAAGTCTCATCAGGAGGCTATCAGAACTAATGGTGTATTTGTGGATTAGTGGAAATACTTGGCAGCCATCCCATGGTTCTCTGCAGGAGCTGTATTGCCTTCAGCAACACGAAGGGGTTGATTGTGGAAGCTGCATGGCAGCATGTTCAGCAGGGGATAAATGACAGCTGTAAAGCAGGGCTGGGCTGAGCTGAGAAGGGGTACTCTGGATATTATTTTGCCCTTCAGTGGAATTAGGAAGTAGATGAAATGAACTGGATTCATCACCTATAAATGCCTGTCAGTTTCATCTCACATATTATACAATAAACAAATACGTATTTTCTTTATGCCCTGCATGTTTTCCGTAGTGGAATTTAAAGCCAGTAAGCTATACAATACCCAGTCTCCTTGTACAGCGAAGCTGCTCACCCTTGCTTTGCAAAGCTTTTACAAACCAAGCTAAATTGAGCACATCTACCTGCAGAAGGGCTTGATCCTGGAAGATGCTCTGTATTTTCCACAAGGATCATCAGGCACACATAGTTCAGCCAAATAATGTGCCAATAATGAATGCAAATTCAGCACTATGAGCTGGGCACGATAGATGCTGATGGAGCTGAACCTAAACACCGCCTGAACAGAGAGTGCCTAATGCTGCTAGAGAAGAGGTGAGCTTGGCTAACCCCATCCTCTAAGCTACAGTGGCTAAATATAAAATGATCATGTGCTGTCACGGTGACTTTTATTTATTTGAATGGATGCACTGGCTATATGCAGTGTCCTTGAGCTGGATTCTGGCCTGAACTATTTTAAGAAACAATCCTGATGTTGTTGTCAGGGCTTTAAAAGTCTAAGATATGAATCAACACTCCTCTGCAAAGCCCAGCCACCTCACTGGTGTGGAACAGGGTGTATAGAGATGCATGGAGCTGGCAGTCAGAAAGGTCATGGCTCCAATTACTGTTGTAATGATTGCTTTTTGCCAGATCGCTTACTTTTATTTAAAATCATCAGCATCAATACAGTGGCTCCAGGCTCTACCCCAGGCTACCTTGCATTTTCTCTGGTTGGTTGGGATGTGGTCCTTTGCAGCTCAAACCATCTTAATTTCCATTAAGCCAGGCAAGCTCAGGTACACTCAGTAGCTGTGTGTACACCCTAGGAAATTCATATGCTTATCTGAGGGCTTTCCAATCTTTTGCCTCAGTGGCAGTTGCCAGCAATTTCTTTCTTTTAAGGAGGTGCCAAGCAGTTTTTACAGACCTCGTTAATTGTGTGATGAAATTTCCAGTAGCACAGAAAAGGGTCCTGCAGACTTCTTGTAATAAAACTTCACTCCCCAGGAGTACCCTAAATAGATGATGAGTCCATTATGGTACATGTATGGGTTACAGGAATTAAATGCCCTCCGTATGTCATTTCTGGCTTTACTGCTTTTGCTGCGCAATGAAGTCTCATGGAGAAATTGTTCCTAGCTCAGTGTTTTCATCATAAAAAATATTTTTCTTCCCCCCCAACTCATCAAGCTTGGTGGGTAAACCCTCAGTGGTGGGTAAACTTCCTCATCCAGGAAGGATGTCTGATCTTGCTGGCTACAAGTGGGTGGAGGCAAAGAAGAGCTCACAGTGTCAGCCTTGCGCCAATCTGAATTGGATCATGTGGTTATAGAAGGTGCTGTGGTAGTTTGCGATGTCAGGAAACATCCATTGCTCAGTGGAGAAGGCTCCCATGTAAATATGTGGGACCTGGCAAGATAGTTTAAATGGAGTAAATTAATCTGGAGGAAAAAAAAAAATATTCCATCACTGTATGGTTTTATAGCAGTTAAAAAAAGCTTGAATGTTTGAGACCAGACCCTTTAGCTTGTACAGTCCTGTAGCAAATACTCAACCTTTTCCTTCCTCCCCCCCCCCCCCCCCCTTTTTTTTTCCTTCTGTATCTTTAATAAAAAGTTAGAGATTTTTTTGTGTGTGTCTGCCATTGCTGTGGAACTGACATAGCTATAGCATTGCTATCTGAACTGACAGATACCTGCACGCGATAGGAAGAGAGAAAAAAAAGAAGGAGGAGACAAAAAATAAGCCTTTGAAATATAAAGTATTAGGTAAGGCTTTCATTTTGACAGATTTCCTAATTCTCATTCACTCCAGCTGTCGAAGGTCTCACACTTCTCAGGTTTACCAGACATGATCTCAGCACAGGCCTTGGGTGGGATCAGTGAGTCTTCCCACCCAGACAAACCCAGTTTCCCTATAACTTTTGCTGCCTGCTATAACCACAGCTTACGCAACAGTCTGAGTTGGGTGTTGAGAATTTGGACAACTCAGGGCAGGCTTCTGTTTCCGTAGGGGTTTTGCCTGGAATTTGATAGTATTATTTTTCTGCAGATTGAGATAAGTGTTTGTCTGCTTCTGTTTCTCTGCTATTAGAGGGCTTGTACAGCTGACACTGCAGAGGTGCTTGATATAGAGATTGACTTTGCTTGTTCCTAAACCCCGATGTTGTTAACCTGTTTGTGAATCTCCCTGTGAGTTTGCAGCATGGTTGGCATCCATTCTTAACCCAGGTTCAACTGTTTTACAGCTGGGCTGATGAGCTGCTCACAAGCTTCGGGGCACGGTTTCATCTGTTTTAAAGAGCAAAGTCCTTTCTGGCAAAGGCAGGGGACGGTTTTGGCAATGCACTGCTTAAAGCGGTAGTGAAACACTCGCCAAGTACAGTCCAGCCAGCCGGCCAGGTCTGTGCCTAACAACTGTTGCAAATGAGATTGTCATTTTGGGCTAAATGCGAGTGTAAACAGCGGTGTGACACGACCAGCCTCCCAGGCACACCAACAGGGACAAAAACGCCCCACTTCTCCTGATTGTTCATTCCAGACGCATCTTGCATTTTTAAACGTCTTATTTTATTAATAGGGAATGTTCATTAAGAAGGAATGTAGAATCATTTAAAAATACAATCCTGGTTTGTTTTGAAGCCCTATCCACTTTGGCAACCTAATACAGGCATTAACCAGATGGTAGAGGGAAAAAGAGGGAAAGTGAGATAAGAAACAAAATAATCAGAAAGGCAAGTGATATAAGAGGCATACACAACTCCCAGGGCCACTTTGTCAGGCCCAGGCTGCCACCATAGGGTTGCACTGAGGGCTGATCCTGTTCAGCTGAGGATCCAGACAATTTGTGGGGTTGTAAGGCACATAAACACAAAGACAGCCTTTCATATTGCTATAACCAGCTGAAAGACTGCTGAAATGTCTCTGATCCTCGTGCATTTGTGTTGCTTATGATGAAAGTGTGGTCTTTTATGCCTGATACGTATTTGGGGCACATCGAATCATAGAACAGCCTAAGCTGGAAGGGACCTTGAAAGATCATCAGGTTGCGAGAAAAGGGAGCCAAGATGAGGTTATCTAGCACCTCTTGAAAACCTCCAGTGATGGGGAGTCTATCACATCCATTGGCAGGTTGTTGCAGTGATTGATTTCATTGTAAACAATTTATTTTGTACTTAGAGGCAAGACCTCTCCTGGTGCAGCTTGTACACAATTGCCCCTCGTCTTTCCCCATGTGGCTCCTTGTGAAAAGAGAGCCTCCATCCTCTTCGTAGCCACCCTTTAAGTACACGATTACCGTGATGAGGTCCCCTCTGAGCCTTCTCTGCTCCAGGGTTAAAAGACAACTCCTTCAGTCTTCCTCACAGGCCAGTTTCTCCAGACCTTTGATCATCTCCATGGTCTTATTTTGGACCCCTCTAGTCTGTGTGCATCGTTTTTGCATTGTAGGGACCAGAACTGGACACAGTGCTCCATATGCACCCTGACAAGCACTGATCATGAGAGGGGCATGATCACGTCCCTAACTCTGCTAGTAATGCCTCTGTGGATGCAGCCCAGGACCCGATTTGTCTTTGTTTGCTAGCTTTCATACAGTTCTTGCTTGCACACTCTTCCACCCTGCCCAGGTCTCTGTAAAATGGCTCTCCCTTCTGACCTGTCCACCTCATCAGCCAGTTTACTGTTTTCATCTCTGAAACAACCCATAGAGGAATTTACGTGTGACAGGTTGCCTTTGTAAAGCAAGGCTGAAAGCAGAGGAGTAAAACCTGTGAGTGCTGGGGACAAAATCAAACATTGGGGTGTCACTTTGGGTAAGTAGCTGGAAAGTCAGACACTGCTCCATGTATTAGTGCTGAGACTATTAAGAAGCCTCAACAGCCCACTGTGAGCCAAGGAATACAAGTTACATTTCTGAATAACTCATTTCTTTTGTCTTTTATGTGAAACAGTTTCCATTGTTTTACTGTCTCTCTATTCTTTGCCAGGGATCCGAGGGAAAACAGGGTTCTCCAGGCATTAAAGGCTACGTAGGAGCACCGGTAAGTTATGATTCTTATTACATTTTTGACATTCTGGAAACTTTATCATTTTTTTTCTCAGTTTGTTCTGCCCACTTCTTTTTTATTTTATTTTATTTTATTTTATTTTGAATTAAGCGATATAATGTATATCTGACTATTTACCCGTGCTCTGTCCAAACAGTGACATTTTCTTGACTTCATTGAGTTTCTTGGGACTTCTTTAAATGAGAGCAGACCTGTACCTACTACAGAGCTGTCAGTAGAAATTACTTGATTACCAAGGTAACAGCTGGGGATTTTGTGATGCTCCCACTGTAATGCAATTGCTTTGGTCTGTGTTGATGCACCATTTATATGGTGCTTGAAAACTTCATCATAACACCGAGCAAAACCTCCAGCTCTCAGTGAGTTTCCAATCATATTTTTAAAACTGTCAGGAAACAGCACTTTGGGCTCAGGGGACAGACCTGCCTTGAATGAACAGATAGCAATAACAAAATAAATCACATGCTGTCAAGTTAGCATCTCTGTCTTGTGGTCTCACCTTGGTAATTACAGAGGCAGCCTTAAAGCTGGTGTTGCAAAGGCTGATTGGATTTGCTGGGGTTTAATGACCCGGCTGTACATCGGTGTGCTTTAGTGGCATACCAGACGTGCTCATGCACCAAAAGGTCTCCCTGTGCCAGCCAAGGTCTTGCTTTACAACTCACTACAGAGAGACCCAATGCATTCAAAACAGCACAGGTACTTTTGTCCAGGTGTGTGCTGTCTGCCTGCATGGTCTAATGTTGAATTGTATTTGTCCTGAAGAAGATGAAATGAATAGAGGGGTGGCATTACCTGCCCATGCCCTAGATCCTTGCAATACTAATGAGAGAAGTGGACAAGAAGATGAGAATGCTTCCTTCCTGCTCCTTGAGTCACCTTTCTGTGTGAATAGCAAAGTGCCCACCTGTGGTGCACTGTTACCAAAGGTGTCCAGTCCATGTCTATCATCAGACTGACATTTAGCTTGGGCTGCTGGGCAGGAACAAGGCTGTAATCATCCACTTGGTGTATACGAGGGCCCCATGGTTATTAGTACATTAAAGGAGTCAAATTTTAAACCTCTTCACCTCTGCTTTTTGGAAGCAGTGGGGTTATTGCTTTGCATTTTGGAAGCTGTGCAGGCTCATTTTAGGTCGTTAGAGATGGACAAGGCTGTGGAGAGTTTGTTCACAGTCAACCATGGCATGAAAGCTGATGTCCTTAACAATTATTTATGTCATCCTATGGACCAAATAAGTCCAGACATGTAGTTCTCAATAGTTCGGAGTTAAGTCTTCAGCACAGTGTAAAGTAAACTAAAGTTTAAATATAAATGTATTATAAAAGTGTTTCAAACTTCAGCAGTTTTGGAGAGATCACTACTAACTGAGCATATTTATCTGCCTGTGGCCATTAGTCGATTGCTCAGTTGGTACAATAAAGGTAAAACACAATGTGCTTCCTGTGCTGAGGGGGTCAAATCCATTCCTCCCCATTTTGTCGATTGCCTGTGTTAGCATTACTGTCCTTCATCAAACTGAGCTCCAGCAAATAGTTCTGGTGTACCTGGGAGAAGATGAATTTTGCTGTCCAGATGAACTCTAGCACTGGTTTCACAGAGCAAAAATGCACTTGGGCCTCCAGGACAGGGATTATTTAACATTTGCCAATTCTCAGAGGTACCTGCTGTCTGTCTAGCTACTTCGTCCAAAACCACCAGGAAAGGGTATTCTTGCTTGTTTATGTGATAGGTTTTTCCACCAGTATTGTCCTCTACCCAAGTTCTCATTGTTAATGAGCAACACAAAAAAATGTGGAGCAGTGGGTGGTTTCTAGACCATCTGCAGTTGTGGTGTGTTCCCTGTCCCTCCTCACTGCTGCTGGCAGGAGGGGCGTGTGTCTGGGAACAATATAATACTACAGACGGTCTTGGGTCCACAGGTCATCCCTGCTCTGTGAGTCTGTTTAGACCACACTTGTGGCCAACTTGGAGTACTGGCAATGAGGTAAATGTCCTTGAGGTTCACTTAAATAGATTGTGCAGACGTGCAGTGATTTGGTGACTAATGAGAGGAGGTAGCTATGCCTCTTCTTGGACTGAGTTCTGTAATCTTTTTTTTTTGTTTGTTTTCTTTTCAGGGTCTACAAGGAGAAAGAGGAGAAAAGGGAACACGAGGAGACAAGGTATTCCTGCTGCATGCTAGGAAAAAGCAGGCTGCTCTTTGCCTTTTTCCTTTAAACCACCAGCTTTGAAGGGTGATGTTGGAGAGTTTCCTCACTGCTCTGCACCTCCTGGTGCTGTCCATGAATGACCTCCCATGGGAGTGCAGGAGAAGTTTATGGATCTCTGCTGTCTACTAAGTCCACATTTAAGTCTAGGAAGAGAGAAAAGAGAGGAGGAATGGGGTGCTGGGAAGCCACTGAGGAGAACTAGTGAGGTGTCCACAGTATATGCATCACCTGTGAGCCCTGAACAAACAACTGCTTGCTGCCGACCAAGTTTTCATCCAGCATTTCTCTGTCTTGGTGTAGTTGCTGAGATGATCCAACACTTCTGCCTTCTCCCATCACTGTAAGCTCAGTTTTTAATGAGTACCATGAGGTTTCTCTATTAAAAGCTTCATCCAGCTGGTGATGCTGATGCTCCCCAGTTTCTTGCTCTCTCCTGTCTGGGAATAGTGTTTTTATGCAGCACAGGACTCTCTGGGATTTGAACCACCTTTATGGTTCAGTGAAGAGGCCAAGTGCCTATTATAGCTGGAGTACACATTTAAAAGGAGAGCTGGGCAGACACAAAGCCCTTCATTATTTCAGTCTGCTTGTCGTGTCTGGAGAGATCTCAGATGTGCCCACACTTCTGTTGCAGACCTGCCAGCCGGTGCTGAAGACTTCTCAGAAATGCCTGAAAAAATGCATTTTGCTGCCTCTGCCAGGAGAAAACGGTGCTGACAGGGTCCTGCCCTGGGAAGTGGTGGGATGTATGCTGTAGCCAGGCTCTCAGCCCAACTGAAGTTCTCCATTTTCTCTTGTAGGCAAAGCAGAGCCTTTCTTGCCAGCTCTAGGTGGTTTGTAGCCCTGTGCAGTGGCCCATCTTGCTCGGGTCTCAAATTGGCCCTGAGACAGGAATATCTCAGTGCCTCTCTGGCAGCTTTGCCTGTGTTTAAGCTGCCTTTAAGTGATAGCTGGCCATGAGTGTTTGCACAAAGGAGGGACTTATTAGCTTGCCAACTCATTCTTGTTCCCATTTCTCACTCTTCATCTCATCCTGGAGAAGTATGGAGATTTAGACCTAGCTTGTGCCTGGCAGGACAAATGATTAACAGGCCCTTAGTGTGAGATACTGCATTTTGATTCCCAGTGTGTTAGGGTGTCTGTTCCCACCATCCATATTGTTGTTTAGTTAGAAATAGCCGTGGCCAGGTTTCATATTACCTGTTCTCACTGTTGCAAACAGAGCAAGAAGCTGGATCCTACTTTATCTTTTTCATGCTTTTGCCTCAGCCCCTTGCAGGACTGGTGTGTTGTGTCTAGCCGGTGCTTCCGCTGCTTTTCCTGAGGTGAGGTTGTCCAATCTGCTGGAATATTTGGCTCCGGAAGAAAATCTGTCTTACTGACATCACCATGATGGGAGAGAGAGTTGAGCAGTGTGTGGGCTGGTGGCTGACTAAGCTAAAGATTAAAGTGCGAAAGGAATGAAATAGGTTTTGTTCCATTATAAGGATATGAACAATTAGAGCTCCCTTTTATTTCCTTTTTTCCTTTTCTTTTCTTGTATTTTCTTCCTGAAGCAACGAGACCTCTGCTACAACAACTGTGCTTTGATTTTTCCCAACTTTAATGCTGTTCTCAGAGCATCCACTGCTGCTGCTTTACCTTCCAGCAGCTGGGACTACTGCGAACACAGTGGGCGTTAGCATGGCGGGCCAAATATTTCCTTGTCTGCTTTTCAGTTTGGAATTTGAATACTGACACCTACACAACCCGTGCTTCTTCTCTGCCTGAGGAGAAGAGTGTTTATTGTATCAGACAAGAGTGCTAGCCCATGTACTGAGTACTGGTCTATTCAATCTCTACCATGGTATGACAAAAGTCCTCATATCCCATAATAATATCCCATCTTGCTGTTATGTTCTTACATCCTGCAACCTCTGCTGAAAATACTGAGATTTTATAGTGGGTGTCCCAAAACCAGTATTATTCGTTACATCTGCTCTTTAGGAGACCCACTGGATAATGTGAGTCTTATCTCATCCTTTTGTGTCTGGTGGGCTCGCTGTAGACTTCTGCACAATTCTATTTTCACCAAATCAGTGTATGCTGATGTATAAATTTTCTCCAGCAGGGGAAGGAAAGGGAGCCTTGAAGTGAAAATTTGAGAATAAATCTTTTATTGAGCTTTTTCTTTCTTTGAAGAAAAAAATGCTGTCTATAAATGGCCTTTTTCAAAGAATGAAAAAAATAGCCTAAGAAAGAAATTTATAATAACAGATTTTTCTGAAGATACAACTGAAAGCAGAGTTCTCTGGAACATTTTCAAACAGCTCTAGTGCATGCATTTGTATAAATAATACATTTGCCTTTCCCAGCCCCCATTTCTAACAGTAAGAATATTGACTCTTTTCTCTTTTTTTTTTGGCAGCTAAATGAGCGTGTGTGAAGTACTTGTTGCTGCAGCGTATTGATGCTAACAAATTCTCTTGAGAATATAGTGCTCATTTTGTCAGCAACCCACCAGACTGTCACTGAATGTCTCAAATTCAGGATACTCATAGCTCGGTTATGAGTAGTAGGTTAGACAGTGCCAATGTTTTATGAATGTGGAAACTGTTGTCCCAGCAGTGAGTAGATCTGGGTGCCTGACACTGCTTTTCAGCTGCCTTTTGTAGGGTATAGGTCTCTCTAATTTCATTCCTTGGATGCATCTATTTGAAATAACTTTTCTGTTACAAGACTGATTGACTTTCTAGAGGTAGGAAAAAAAATGAAATGATTTGCAAATCCATTGCTGGATGCTGAATTAAGGCAGTTTTCAAAAGGAGTTAATTAAATCCAATGCTGTAAGTCTAGGTCTGCATATAACAACTGAGTTCTATCAGGAATACTGTGGGATATTAATCAGAACTAAAAAGTCTGAAATTTAAAAAAAATAATAATAATAGAGTAAAGCTAATGTTTTGCTCTCACTCTTTGTGCTTGTAGAATTTGTTCACATATACTTACGTTAGCAGTAGCAGTGCGTGTATGTAGTGTGTGTATGTATTTGATTATTAGAATTCAGCAGTGTGGAGGCTCCAAGTAAAATCAGTGTTCCATTCTACAGAGATTTAAGCACTTACTGTGAGAGAAAGTCCCTGTTCAAAGAGTTTTAAAATACACTGGCTACATGGGCAAGGTCTACAATCTATAAGGAAAGAAGGAAGTTTGGCATGACTGATCTAGTCATCATTTCTGTCAAGTACCTGGTTTATAAAATATGAAATACGCTTATTAAGTTTGAATGTGGAAGTACAATGGAGGTCAGGATCAAAATGGTCTTGTAAATGTAATCCCCCCAAAGCAGAAGATGACGTTGAGAAGAGGCAAATATATGGTGCTGCATATACAACTAATTGCGTACTGCTGCAGATTAGAATCATGGAATCACAGAATAGTTTGGGTTGGAAAGGACCTTAAAGATCATCTAAATCCAGCCCTCCCTGCCATGAGCAGGGACATCACTGGGAACTGATTAAGGAGCTGTCCTGCAAAAGGTGGTTTGCGGTAAAGCAAACATTATCCCGGGATTTAAACAGAAGAATAGTCTATAAAGCATGAAATAATCTTTCTTCTCAGAGTTAGCTTCAGCTGCATCCAGCTTCAGGCATCTATTTACAGTCAAGATGTGGAAAAAATGAATACTGCCCAAATAAGAGCAATAAAAATGATAAGAGGTCAGGAAAATACACCCGTTAAGAAAAGTTGAAAGTACTGAGGTTGTTTAGTCTGGAGTTTGAAGTTTGAAGGGGGAGTATTGTAAGCCTTCAGATACCTAAGAGGCTGTTGTAAAGATGAAGGGACCAATCTGTTTTCTGTGTCTGGAGGGGTGAGGAAAGACATACTAGTTTGAAACAGTAGTGAGAAAAAAGTCAGGTTTAGACACGGGGGGGGAAACATATCTGCAGGTGTTAAAAGTAAAGCGGTGGAATAGGTTGCCTGTGGACTTTGGGAACTGTCCATCTCTGAAGACATGTAAGAATGGATTAATTGATCCCCCACGTTAAGGAAAGCAAAGGTGAAAAATCAAACATTTTTCTTAACTGGGTAAAAACAACACGTTCCTGGATTGTAGGCTCATTATTTTTGTAAGAACTATTACAGATCGATGTTCTCCTACTTTACATGAACCTGGGTCAGAAGGCAGAGGAAGGATGCCCAAGTGGAAAGCTGGCACACAACCACTTCTCAGAATTCACCTCCCAGTTATCTGATGCAAAGTTTTCTAGCCAGATAAGTGCCATCAGTTAGCAAAGTTAGAGGGAATAGAAGTTTCATACTGACTACATTGGGTTCACCTTCTTGTTTCTGGATGCTCCCAGCAACTTTTCTGAGTACACATATGTATTTTCTCTACTGTGCTGGATTGAATTATTCTTCTTTCATCTTTATGCTTGGAAAGAATAACATGGGCATCTCTTGTATAATACTAACCCAAACATCAGAGATTTGTTACAGTGGTTCTTTCTTGCCCTTCTCCAGGGAGAACGAGGCCTAGATGGACTCCCAGGAAAGCCAGGTGTTGAGGGGAAACAGGTAAGTGGCAAATACTCAGCAACTGGAGGCTTTTCTTTGGAGTGAGTGAAATTAAACAGTAATGCAATATCCACTTAAAAGTAATGCCAGTCCTTTAAACATGATAGGTTAGAAGCTTGTCTCAATTTTTATTAAAGACCTAAGGAAGCACACATAAAAATTTAGCTGTTTGATCCTGACTTTTATAAAGTGTGTTTTCTTCCACCCACAACATGAAAGGAAGAGAACTGGTTTTAATATGTTTGGTTTGTTTTCAATAGAAAAACTATAGCTTGGAACTATTTACATTTTTAAGACAAGACGAAACCAGAAAGTTATTCTATAAAATCAGTACACTTCTGCTGATTAGATAGATAACAGTTTGTCTGTCTGTATCTAAAACTATCTATAGATCCCACAAGACTGTTTGCATTACTCAGCGTACTGTCCCTAATGAGAATCATCTTTTACTCCCAAGGATCTTCTGGTCTAAATAGCAAAGAATGGAGTAAGAAACAGAGACAAGTGATGTGATCTGCCAAAAGTTGTGCAACTAATAGTTACCACCCTTGAGCCTGAAGCCTCCAGGCTGCTGTCTGCATCCTATCCCCTAGCCCTTGCTGTTTCGCTCTATGGAAAGGATCGTTTTGAGGCATGATTTTGCATTTGCAGGGGTGGAGAAACTGCCTAACTGCCTCGCTTTCACTCTTCTGGCAGTCAGAGTTTCAATTTTATGTGGTTGATTTGGAAAGTCATTTTGTTTCCATATCAGACATCTTTTCTATTTAGATGGCAAGGGGTATAGTGTCATAAGCAATCATAGTCTTTGTTAAACTACACCTTCCTTTTCTGTGAGTTGATAGAGATTATTTCACTTTTTTTTTTTTTTTTTTTTTTTTTTTCTATTTCTCTGTGGGAGATTTGATCGTTAATCATCACTCTGCTCTGTTCCTCAGCCATGGTTTATCCTATGCCGTGAAATATTTCTCTGGTTAGTGTTTATCACTATCCTTATAAGATGGAAATGTTTCCCAGTGTTAGATGTGGCACTGGCATCTCAATGAACTATGTTCACCGTGCCCATTGCGTTGTTTACAGGACTGGTTTGTACTTGCAGCAAATGTGGATGAAGTGAGAAATTGCAGAGGGATGTGAAGGTGGATGCTGATTGTTTACTACTCCTAAGGAACAATTTCTCCAAGTGACACCCTATTACAGAAGTTGGGTTATTCTGAAGTTTTTCTGCCTTTTTCATGTCTAGACATCTAGCAGTGGGCAAATCTTCACGCCTGGATTTTATCCTAAATTTTGTGTTTGACGCTGATTTACTCCCTGAACTGAAATCCTTCTGAACCAGCGGAAATTGGAAAATTGGATTGCTGTTATCATGCCTGCTGTGGCATCTCCATCCTTATTCCCCTTCCTGTCTACATGGTAGAGCCAAAGCAGCCTTGTATGTTGTATTAGCTGCTATTGCAGTGCAATGGGACATAACTGTTGATACCCAAACCTGCAACTTTCTGTTTCTCCTGTACTTTAAAGGGAATTGCAAATGATGACCTGCAATAACTAAAACAAAGGTAAAAGGTTACAAAGTATGTAAAACTCTCTGTTTTTTCCCTTTTTACAGGGCCCTGCTGGCAACCCAGGCCATCCAGGTGCCAGTGGGACCAAAGGAGAAAAGGTGAGTTGGGATGGGATGCACAGGAGGGGTTCAGAGACATCTGTTATTTCCTCCTAGAACCCCCAGAAATATCACGGTTGTTGGCTTAATATTTCTCTTATTTAAGTTTGTGTGAACAGATAAATGTTTAACTTTCCTGATGTTGCTTCAGTCTGAAATGGGCATAAGTGAGAGGTAAAACAGGTCTGGTTATAGCTCCGCTACTCTTACTTTAACCCTCTTTGTGGAAGTAGAAGGAAGTAGAGAGTAGGTTGGCCCAAGAAGTCTTTCTCAGTTACAAAGGTTGAGTAGAAACGTCAATGTGTTTGTGTAGAGGCTGGTCTGGTGACCAGGAGATGTAGAATTGACTCAGAAAGTGCCAATCAGGTGAGACCAGTCCTCTTACCTGCATGATAATTATTCATTGCTCTCAGCAGCAATTTCAGCCTTGTTATTTTGCAGATTTATTAAAGTTTCCAGGACAGCTTTATCTTTCCCTTCCTACTCAGATTGACATTGTGGTTTTGATATTTCCTACCTAGTTCTTTAGCATGAATAGAAAGGTGTGTCCAGTTCTGGATTTTCTTTCACATTTTCTCATCCAAGCAGTGTACCTTATCCAAGATTGCAGAGATCAGAAGCAAATCTTATTACTTTCCCAATCAGATTGAAAAGATGCAGGTGAGATTTCAGAAGCACCTACAAGCAGGGCATATCCACGGACATGACAAGAGATTGCAATATCTTTGTGCCCCAGGATGTTGAAGTAGAGAACAATCTTGAGTTCATAACACTTCATCCATCTCTCTAGTAGCTGCATGTAGCCCCTCCAGAAAATGTTTAGCTCCTTGCTCCATAATTTTCAGTGTAGATGACGTGTCTCTTCATTCCTTCTGACATAGTATGGGCTCTCTGTGGAATAAATAACAAATAGTAATTAAGAGAAAAGAGAATGAAAGGTATGCTGGCTCATTCAGAGACCTACAAGAGTAATGAGGAAATAGAAAGAGTATGAAAGGAAACTACATGATAATTTTTGCATTGGTATGTACCTAAAGTAAAAGAGACACCTTCTGGAGGCTTAGTCATAAAGCATAAAAAATACTGGACACCACTGGAGACAAACTGCTGGAATAAATGGATAGCCTAGGTGGCAGTAAATCATGCAGAGTGGATTATGTAGAGTAGCATCGTAGTGTCCTACAAACACTTAGAGCATCATTCTGCCCTGTAATAAAGACTTGGGGAATTTGGCACCATTTTAAGTCAGCAAATATCATAGGAATCAGTGTGTAACATCATGGTGGCACAGAAGACAAGCAGTTCTTGCGTGTATTCATTTGCAGGGTAGAGAGAACAAGAGCTACTGGGGTTTGTACATTCATATTTATCAACTCTGGTTTGGTATAGAAAGTAAGAACATACAACAGCAGTTGGAAAACACATTGGGAGGTTTGCTTTTGTTCTGTGTTATGTAGTGTGTTATTCCGTGTTTTGCGTTACGTTGTTTTTTTTCATTTCTGTCATGTTTCCCTGCAGGGTGAACCAGGGCTCCCAGGTCTGCCAGGCTCTTCAGTAAGATTTTTATTTATTTATTTTTTATCAAACGTTATAGGATTTATTGTGTGAAGATAGAATATGGAAGGTGGAGACTGGGGGACTTTATTAAATGTTCTTAAATAGATTTTCAAAAAATAAAAAAAATAAAAATTAATCCAGTAAATATTTCTGAAAAAGATTTCTCTCATCTCCAAGTGATTGGAGAAAAAAAGATTTCCTGAAAAGTATGCAGAAGAGAGGTCTAAAACTGATTTCTGCAGGGGTTGATAACATTGCAGTTAGGGTGTATCCCTTTTACTTTCAAAAAAAAAATAATTAATTAAAATTAGAAAACAACACTCTTGGACTATTGGTGGAAAACATTAAAGAAGCCACTGAGACCAGTAACACTGAATGTAAAACTGAGCCAAAGAAGGTCTGGGTGCTAAAGACAAGAATGAAAGCTCCCTGGACATCAGGGGAAAAGCAGTGAGCAGTTTCCTCAACTAGAAAGTGGTAGAACCCAAAGGAGGGAGGGAGAAAGACCTCTGGGGAAAAAAAAATAAAAGAAAAAAAAAAAGAGAAACCAAAGAAAAAAGAGAAAAACAACCAAATGGGTAGAAGCCTCTTACCGTTCTGCTTAAATGGGAAATTACTGATGTGACAGTAGTTGACAAAAGATTGTGAAAGATGTGCATGAAACCTGAAAACGAGCACTGCTTTGTCCCAGTGACCACTGAAGTTCCAGGAGGCGGGTGCAGAGCAGGCTGAGAAGACTGGCAGCTGTCACTCACGGCCCCGATGGTTGCATCAAGGAGAATTACAAACTTATTTATACTGACAGGATAATGAACTACGTTCTTACTGTTTATACAGCCACACGAATCCCTTCACGGGGAACTGATTGAGAAAACCCTGGCAGTCTGAGCTTCTTAAATAGAAAAATTCCCCCAGCCTGCAATGGGATTTGAGGAGCATTTAGAGTTTACCTCGAGGAAAAGGCAAGGAGGGAAAAATAAACCGTGTGGGACAGTCACACCCCAGTACCCCCCGTGGTGTCTTTTCTCTTTTTTCCCTGTATAACTTTGCATTTTTATTGCAGGTACACACTGAAGGCTTAAAAGGCGAGCAAGTAAGAGAGATTCCATATCTGCGCTTCTGCTGCAAGGATGCTTTTACGTATTTTAACTGTCTGCTAGATTAGATTTTGCTTTAGAATTTATTTGCTTTTAGAATGTTATTTCAAAATTAAGGTGAAAAAAAGCAATGTCAGGACATCAAGAAGCAAGTTAACATACAGCAGGGAAAATAAACAGGAGAGGGGAAAGAATAACATGCTTTTAAAGTGCAATGAATGTAACATGAGTGACAAGTGTAAATTGGAAGGAGTCAGCTATGCAATTCTTTACATCCTGGAAAGTATTAAATTAAAAGTTAAACTGTGTCTGAGTTTTATGCTTAGTTTCTCTCTGAACATGGGCACTCAAACAGGGAAAAGACTCCGATTTCTTCAGTCAATTTTCCTACACATATTTAATTTTTTAATTTGTGTTGTTATGTGTATAAGTTGTATTTTACTCCTTTTTAATGTAATTATATGCAGCATACATACAATACTTTAAAGCCCTTCACAGATGTGCTGGCTTTGGGGAAAATGCCTGCAGAAGCTACTTTTGCAAGAATTGCTTTTCTCCACGGCTGAACCCCAGCCCACAGTGTTTTCCTGGAATATCCAGGATAGTCCAGGGTCTGTGGCAGAATTACTACATTTGAAGAACAGAGAGCCAGTTACGGATAAAGGCTGGCTAAGTGTGGGTGGATCAGTCTGCGTGCAGTCTAATGAGTGCTGATAATTCAAATAACCCCAGGGTGAAGGAGAAAACCAGCTGGTCTCTGCACTGTTTTTTTTTTTGGGACCTATTAGGAAAGGGCTGGTGTAGGTCCTGTACAGATGGCTAGCATGAGTACTGTGTCCATATCATTTTTCCTACGGGTATTTTATTTTATTTTTTTTTTTCTTATGTCTGTAGGGAGAGCCTGGCCCACGAGGACCACAAGGCCAACCTGGACTTCCTGGACCTCCAGTGAGTGGTTTATCTCACTGCTTATGAGACCCAGAAGCTGAAACTCAGGCTGAGCTGAGTTTCTTATACATTATTTGGGCACTAAGAGTTTAAACAGTGCCCCCAGCCTTCTGTTTTCTTCACTGGTGAGAGAAACTCTCCTGCTGTTGGTGGCCACTCTGAACGTATGGAGGTGGCACCCAGGACATAGGCAGTCATGACACAGAGGTATACGTTACCTCAAGGCTTTTGTCCTGCAAAAGCTGATTCCTTTTCCATTTCTAACATCCTGAGGAGCTGTATGAGTATTCAGCACATCTCAGAGAGGAGCCTCGCTGGTAACCCGTAAGCCATCATAGAACGATGGGCAAAGAATGGTTGCTGCAGATGATTGCTTTATGCCAGAATGTCTCAGCAAAAATCTTTTGCATATGAAGAATGAGAGACGTGTGTTTGTGTTTCAGCAGGGAATACAACACAATATTTGCAACAATTTAGGCACTCCAGTATTCTTACTTTTCACTTGATTGTGTCTTCTTCCAGGTACATTTTATAACCCAGCTCCGCAGGAAATCTCGCTTCAGACTATCACTGCTGCCTCATTTGCACACACTGTATTTCCTTATTTCTGAATTGCTTGTTGTGTTTCACCCTTGATTGGGTTTTGTAAAATTGATGGCATTGTGAAGATGCATTACTTAGGTATACCTGGATTTAATAAGGGCATTGTCACTTTTTCTCCATTCTGTTTTCTTACCCGCTTATGCTCACAGGACAATGTAATTATCAGTTAAGAATTGTCTAGGTAGCCATTCAGTAGCAGTAGCCCAGAAAATGGTGACATAGTTCATTAGGTTTTTGTTTGTTTTTAACTTGGTTAACCTCCTAAAAATATTTTCACTTTTAAAGGGAGAGACTGGTCCAGAAGGCAAGCCTGGAGTCCCGGGTTTACCAGGTCAAAGGGTGAGTTGCTCTTTTGATTTAATATATGTCTCAGTGTGCTGAGGAGGGGCTGTTTTCAGTAAGTATTGGTACTTTGACTCACCTTACATTCACTTTTCTACTTATTTAAGGATCCTTGAAGCCTGGATCTTTCTCTTATTCCTTCTTTATGGTCCAGCAACTTTCAGTACTTCTTGGTATAAAATTCCACAAATTTGTATGCAGTGCCCACTGTGACCCTGGGAAAATTCCTTTCTTGTAATTTTGTCTCCTCTCCTTATGTCTGCTCCTTGGTGCCAAGAGGATTCTTGATCCTATTCCCCACACAGACACTTTGGAGCTTCTATATATACTAATGATTACCAGAGGTTAAAATAATGGAAGGTTTATTTCTCACCAATGTATACCTTCTAAAGGTATGCTCCTGAGTCACACTTGGACACATAGTTAATCTTTTAAAAACAGAGCAAAACACCTGTAGGAAAAGCGGTAAGTGATAGGAAAGATCCAAGAAGATATCTTCTGGAAATAGATTTTGAGCACAGACAAATATCCCCTTGCACCATATTTCTTGGTAAATTGTAGAAGAGCATAAAATCCAGCACAGCCTCCTATAAAAGTCTCGTAGAAGGTATCTATGAACTTGCCAAGTCTTGTGAACTAATCTACAAAATAATTTAATTTTAGGTGGAAAATGGGTTGGAAGATTCTTAAAAATTCATTCATTCCTAAAAATGCAAAAACAGAGTAGAGTGTTGCTGTGAATGAAGCTTGAAATAGCTTTACCCCTGTTAAGCTATGACTCTGAGTGTGTAGAGCCTCTAGTAAGATGGACTAGTTGAAATTTCAGACAAATGCTGTTGTCTTAGAAGTTAAATAAATCCAAAGACACTTGCAATATTTAATACAAATTGAAGACATTCTTTTTTTGTTTGGTCTGTAGTCAAACAGAAGCTCCCACAAAATACTGGTGTACCATTCTCCACGTGGAGGTTAGATAGTTTTTTGTTTGTTTGTTTGTTTGTTTGTTTGTTTGTTTTAAAAAAAAGGCTTTCTCTGACTCAGAGCTATATGTTGAAATATTCAAGTACTGATAAAAAGGAAATTTCATGGTGGACCTGATTGTATCACATGAATACTCTGAGCCTGCCTTTCTTTGCTTCAGCCCATTTGTAGGACGAACATCTCGTTAAGCAAAAGATAAGGGTGGGAGTGAGATATGTGCTTAACCTTTGTGGAGACAGTCACTTCAATCTCAGTATTGGTGTTTGATGGGTTACTTTTTCGGGTAGTCACAGAGACTTGACTGTAGCTTAATCCATAGAGGAGGTCACAGGGGTTGCCTGTAATGCTTCGCACTTGAGTCAGCACCAGTGGTGTTAAAAACTGGGTATGAGAGCCCTACTTGTGGGCATGTGAGTGTTAGAGGCAGAGGACAATACAGGGAGGAAATATAGTTTGGTAGGTGGGTTTCTATAGGCTTCCAGTTGAATTGCATGAAACTGAACTGAACTGTAACCTTGGATTTTAGGGATTTTCTGGAGAATATGGAGCCTGCAGTGTTATGTTAGTGCCACAGTGGAAAAGGGCATTTACTTGCTTTCTTGTACTTTTCCAGTGCTTAGAAAATATCAGCTAATGGCATTAGCAAATAACTCTGCTGTGCTTTACTTATGAGTTGACAAGTTCTGAATTGTCCTGATTTTAAAGCCTGCTGTGAAACATTGTTTCTTGAGTAAGATTAATAGAGCGTATTAGCTGAGTAAAGGACAGTGATCAGTCAGGGTCTGCGACAGGATACGAAATGCTCCTGCTAATGATCATTTGATTAGAGATGTCATTTGATACATACTGTGTTTGAATGTTTCCCTAGACTCTGTTGTGTCTAGATAGTTAGACTTCTCCTAAGGGTCTTTATTAGTCACCAGGCATCTTAGGTGGTTAGATATATTTTTTTAATTAAAGGCCGTTATTCAATGACGGAATACCTGGGATGAATCAAAGCCTTGGGCTTGGTGGATATACATGGATAATCTACAGATGTTGGAGAGAGAATGGATTAGCAGATGCTACTGATTCACCATTAGTACAGTTCTAGTCAAAGCACAATTCCAGGCATTGATTACCATTTTACCTAAATTTTGCTGGAAAAACAAGTATTTCTCTAAACAGATTTAGAAGTTAAAATGCCAAGAGCAGTAATCATCTCCTGCTCCTTCTCCTCCTCTGAAGCTACAGCTCAGACCTGCAGTGATTCTTCTAGCACACACCCAAACAAAAAGACTTTCTAGCAGAATAGCCCAGGAATGAGGACATGGCCTGGGTTATGATACCACATTGATTTGTGTCTTCGGCCCTGGCTTGTAAGACACTGGCCACATCTCTTCACCTCTCTATCTGCTGTATATAGGGGTGGGAGTGTAAGGTTATACAAGTATGTGAGCAAACCAGAGCCAAAGCAGTGGTGTGAGCGTGGGTTTGTTTAACACTAGGCAAGTTTACCCGCACATTTTCAGGTCATGCCAACGCGTCTCATACCAATGTCAGAAGAAATCCTTTCCACAGAGGGTGGTGAGGCCCTGGCACAGGGAAGCTGTGGATGCCCCATCCCTGGAGGTGCTCAAGGCCAGGCTGGATGGGGCTTTGGGCAACCTGGGATGGTGGGAGGTGTCCCTGCCCACAGTAGGGGTTGGAACGAGATTGGCTTTAAGATCCCTTCCAACCCAACCCACTCTGTGATTCTGTGATCTTTGCATGTGGAGCTCAGGCCTATTGTATTTGTCAGCATAGACATAGCTTTCTTCATTGTGGTGAGGACAGGAAGTCAGACATACCCAGAAACAGATTTGGGTCCCTTTCTAGTCTTGTTAGCAGATCTGTGCTGAACAGCTGAAAACCACTAACCATCTGTTTGGCCGACCCCTCTGCTGTTTTCTACAGCTGAACTTTCAGGATATGATGTTACGCCAGTTTATATCTCCTGAAAATTTCATTCATAAGGGACTTCATAAGTCTTCCTCACTAGTATTTTGTAACTTAAAGGACAGATTACTGTGCAAGATTAAATTCCAAATTCTGATCTGCTTGACTTCAGAGCCATCTCACGTAGCATGCTGCAAGAGGGGCTGATATAAAACAGTTGCTGTTCTGCAGTATGATTCAACTTCAGTTTAGCTGAATGATCCTCAGCTGAGATTTAGGTGAAAATGGTGTGCACGCACACTGAGCTCCTGTCCTGACACACATGCAGATACAACCATTTGCTGGAGTTCTTAGAAGGCTGCAGTGCTTTAGTTAGCTGTAATGTAGCTGGAATGGACTACTAATGAACTAAACATGTTTGGAACCATTTCATAGAGGAATTCATTCATGCTTCATAACACAGTCTACTGGAAGTGAAAAGATTTTGAAATCTGTGAGGACAGAGCCATCATTGGATGATGTTAGAAATGTGATGCAGGAGCCACCTACACAGCGTATATGAGGTTTCACAGAAGATGACATAGTCATATGGTGCCAAATGCCCCAATAATAATTTGGCCAACAGAAGCAGGGTCATACATTTCGGAAAGACTTCTAGGAAAGAAGGAGGTATGATATTCTTTTGGCATGAACTGCTGTTCCTGTTCCTGCTGAAGAAATAAAAGAATAGATGGGTTAGTACAGTTGGCAGTAAACAAGGAACGTTTCTTACAGAGTCACCATTTGTGTTATAGGAAAGGTAGTGCGGGTTTAATTTCTTAAGATGGTTCCTGCAAATTTAATCTTTCATTTAAATGCATTTGCTGTACTTTTTGGCCAAAATAAAACTTTTCCAGTCACCCCTGCTTAGACTGAGCATTTATTGGAACAGTTGCAGAGCCTTCTGCTAATGTTTGACCCAAGTATGGCTAAATAACCAGGTGGGGTAAAGAAGCTTTTTCATCAGGGCTTCTGATGGTCCAAGGCTTCTTCTGGCCTGGATATTACAGATGTCTTAAGACCACATCTCTTGCTTTTTGAGGGCTCACCGCCAAACCAGACTTCTATCTGCAGATCCTGAGAACCTTTGATAAGGCCTAACCATATCCAGCAGGTCTCCTCCAAGCAGTTTTGAGCACCACAGTACATTTTCAGACAACTTTCCAGAAGTTGTGGACAAATCAGTACGCCCACAGCTGCTCTTGAAAGCACAGATGTAACTAATGTGTCCCTGAAAGTGTGTCCAAAGGCTGGGAATCACTGCTCAGCAGGAGGATGAACTCTGGGGGAGCAGGTGACAGTCTGAAGACAACACTACCAGACCCTAGTTGGCATTAGCAATCAAAGGGCTCCTAAGGTGTTGCAAGAATGTGATTGAGTGTCTTCCTAATATTTTATTTAGAAAAAATAAATTAGACATGTCTGAGGGCTGAGAGTGGAGGCAGTGTTTTATTCTAAAAACAAACAAAAAAAACACCACCATCACCACAACAACAAAACATAAAATAAAAATGATGGTATTGTAGTGATCTTATTGCCAAATTTATCAGAAGCTCACCTTGCTATCTATGAACCTCTTCCTCCTGTTGTCCATTCCTAGGAGCTCTGATATGGACGGTGCATTTTCAATGTAATTGTAATAATGCACACTTGCAGATATAGATTTTAGACATGGAAAGCTAATCTGAGGGCTGCTTACACCTTGTGGAGCTGTCCAGTACCGACAACACAATAAGCAGAGAGTAAGTTGTGAAGACAGAACATCTTTAAGCATTTAAAAGAAGTTCTCTGTTAGTCTGCTTTAATTGCAGGTCTTGAAGTCCTTTATGGGCACAGAAAAAATGTGCATGATCTCCTCAGTACATACATCTGCTGAACTGCTAATCTGACAATTCACCTCTATCCTTTGATTCTATCTGGGGAGGAGGATATAACAATTCTAGCCTTAATCAGGCAACTGAGTTATATTCATTCTATTAGCCAGCAGCTTCAAAGTGTCTGGCATCTAAGGTCTATATTATGACAATGATACCCTTACATCAAGCACACACAGTGCAAAGAATGAAGCTTTGCTGTTCTCATCTGTTCTGTAAGACCTTTGAGTGAGACAGTACTGTTTCTCTGATTTTACTAAATCTGCCTGAAAAAGAGTCTGGATTCATTTTAGGTTTTCTTTTCTCTTTTTATTTTTTTCCCTCTCTTCCTGTCCTTCTCCTGTAAAATGGAAGAGAATTGAAGTGCTTTGATTCTACTTTTTTTTTTTTTTTTTTTTTGACAACTGATCTACTAATTTTATTTTGGAAATAAACCCAATTTTCTATGCTTGATAGACACAAAAGGTGCAGGTGACTGACATGCTCCTGAAAAGCAAATGTTTGGATAAACTAACCTAAATGTGGGGTTCTACTGAAGTGTGTTAGCATTGCTAGCAGGTCAAAGGAAGGGATTTTCCCACTCTGCTCTGCACTGGTGTGGACTCACCTCAAGTTCTGTGTGCAGTTTTGGGCATCACAGTCTAAGGAGGGCATAAAACTGTTAGTGAGTGTCCAAAGGAGAGCTACAAAGATGGTGAAGGGTCTGGAGGGGACGACATATGAAGAGTGGCTGAGGTCCCTTGGTTTGTTCAGCCCAGAGCAGAGCAGGCCAAGGGGAGGCCTCATGGCGGCCTGCAGCTCCCTCACGAGGGGAGCGGAGGGGCAGGCGCTGAGCTCTGCTCTCTGGGGACAGTGACAGGACCCAAGGGAACGGCATGGAGCTGGGACAGGGGAGGGTCAGGCTGGGGGTTAGGAAAGGTTCTGCACCCAGAGGTGGTTGGGCAGTGGGACAGGCTCCCCAGGGCAGTGGTCACTGCACCCAGCTGCCAGAGTTCAAGAAACGTTTGGACAATGCTCTCAGATACAGTCTGATTTTTGGGTAGCTCTGTGTGGAGTCAGGAGTTGTACTGGATGTCCTTGTCGGGTCCCTTCCAACTCGGAGTATTCTGTGATTATATGAAATTACTTGTATTTGGAGAAAAATTTACCTCATTTCAAAATGGTGCAAATTCATTGAAATGATTGAAATTTCATAAGGAAATCAAGAGAAAACATCTATTTATCCCATAAGAGTACTTTCCACTTGAGGAGTGGAAAGAGGCATGAGGTAACAGCTACCTAGACCCACTGTGATTTTGATGTATAGTATTGCAGCCTAGTTTTCTAGTTATGTGTTGTCAAAATTTTCCCATGCTCAAAGAACAATCAGCGCACAGCACTAAAAAATACATTAGTCTCATAGAATAGTAAAAACAGTTTTATGGAAAAAAAAAATCTTAATGCAAAACATCTTTTAAAAATTATATTCTTTAATGAATGTACTAATCTATGGTTAAGACCCGAGTCAGATAGATAAGTAATAATAATTCCCCCTTTTTCAACTTATTTGGTACACAAGATAATTTATGCACAGTCAAGTACAGAATGAGAATGAGTTGGATGTCAAAACAGATAACATAAAAAATTTACTGCAAGGCCTTTTTTTTTGTGAGTGAACTGCAAAGTTCAGGATTGTATTCTGTCAGGTTGGAGGGAAGAGGAATGAGGGCAACTCCAGGATTGAGTTACCAAGGAACGTCTTCTGCATCCTTAATTCAGCTGTCATGTTTCAGCAGGTTTTCATGTGCATGTGTCCATATCCCTTGAATGTTTATCCTTGAAGTCAGAGCAGCACAGAAAGCTTAACAGACCTTTCTTGACACTTTACAACTAGATTAACAAGGCTGTGAATCTCAGTAACTGCTAAATATTTGTTTTACAATGTAGCCTAAAGGGTTCTGTTAAAACTGGGAACTACTGGGTTCAGGGCACACCCTCCACCCAGAAGAAACGTGTTAAAAAACGCTTGCCAATACATGAAAGGTTTGTCCCCATTACCTGTAATGGAAGAGATAAATTTCTCAGATCCCTAGAGGCTGTTGAACTCTTCTTTGTGTTTGTTTTTTTTTTTTTTTTTTTTTTTTTTGATGGCAGGACAGAAATACAGGTATTTGGCTTTCACCCTCTTGACCTCTGTCTCCCGTTAAACTGGGTTGTTGCATATGATGTTTCCAATCTGGCCAGTCGTAATTTGAAACGGGCAGTGAACAGTGTTTAAACTCTTATTTCTCTGTGTATGAACTCCCCTTGATTTGAACAATCTCAGACTTGCAAGGTCTGTGGGAAAAATAGTTGGTATTTCCAGAGAGAGGTGTGCTACATTAGGTAAATAAGCCAGAAGAGGAAAAGCAGTTTGCTCAGCAAACTAAGCAGAGTTAGTTTGAAAGAGCCAGTCCCAAGGTGTGACTTCTTTCAATGTCCAGAAGTCCTAATAATAAGTCCCTTATTTTTCTTTGTCACAGCAGCCCCCCATAATCACCCATAGGATGGCCAGTCCCAATAGTGTTTACATGCACAAGCCAAATAGATGTTCATGAATTTACTGCCATTGTCCAATACATACATATTCTGTATAAACATGGTGACTTAGGGACTTCAAGCATTGATTGCGACTGCTGGATTTCTTCTGATAATGTATAGGTAAAGGGACTGGGCTGAGAGAGGTAATCCTACATCCCACCTAGCTGACAGAGAAAACAGTTGGCATTTATGCTAGCAGTCATGTAGCAAACAGTTAAGGGTTTTTCCTATGTACTTGGTGCCAAAACCTCTGTTCCTGGGGCCAAACCTCAGTGAAAACCACACTATGAGAATTTATAGCTGTTCAAGCTATCGGACAACAAGAAACAGTCTTGAGCTATGATACCTTTCAAAATTTCCCCTCTAGCAGAGCGGAACCAATATTTCCCCCTGGTTTCACATCTGCTGTATGGCAAAGATGTTTCCAGTGGTTAGTTGTGTTTGTATGTATTTGTGGGTGCTTGAACTGTTTGGGTGATATTTCCTGCCCTTGCAAATTTCAGCAGCACAGCATTGGGAATGTAAGTAAATGAACAAAAAGAAGGAAGAAAGGATTGATGGTGTAGATTAAATCCAGAGAGAAACTGTAATTGTCAGTGAGGTAAATATATTCATTTCCAATAAAACACATTTTTAACTGTGCTATTATTCAAATTGCTGATAAAGGCAAATAACATATATTTCATATATTCAAAGGGTACACATTCTTACACACATAGCTGGTTCTTGCTATAAGTAACAGAGCATAATTGCTAGTTTTGTCTGTCATATTATTAGGTGATGTGACATTTCACTGAGCATTGCTCTCATAGGTATAATTTCTCCCAGCAAGTATTTCTGTACTTTCCAGACAGGCTGTAATATTATGGAGCAACCCTGTTGTAGTTTGATTTTGGCTAACCTCTGAGTGGCCAAAATGTTCCCTTCACAATGGGAAATACACTTTCAGCCTCTCTGTCAGTATAATTATGTGCTGCTCTAAGGGATTTCTCGGTGTTTTGAAAAGCACCGAAGTTTCTCAGTGTTATACCCAAGAAAAGGATAGACTCCTTTCACATCTGTTATTGCTGCCGCAGATTAGTGTGCCTGGCCATTTGTGTGGAAACAGAAGAGCCAGTGTATACTTATCTCAGGCGGCAAAATTTGTCCTTCCTCCCTCTTCTCACCTTTTGAGATCAGTTTGGGAACAAACTGGAGCTGCCACCTCCTTCCTCAGGTTCCCCAAGTAATTTTATCCGATGCCACCAATTTTCCAAAAAACAGTGTATTCAGAAAACTACATCTGGATAATACCCTTAAGTCACTAAAGTCACATCCCTGTGGACCTCCAAAATAAGGTCTATATTTACTGCTTGGTTGCAAGGTTACAAGTCTCAATGGAATTTTGTTGTCCTGAGCACCAGTGTAAGCATCAGTCATCATGGTTTTCATGTAAGTACATCACAGGGTGTATTCATGCTCTCCCAACTTTCAATACCTGATTTGGGGTGACTACTCAGGAAGCTAATTCCCTTATGCTCTTTCATAGGGTTATCAAAATGTTTATGTCAGGTATATATCAGGTTCCTTGTCTGCATCTAACACGCTGTCTGAATTAATGTCTCTAAATGGAACTGAAGGAGATGCACAAACATTGTAAAGGGAGTTGTAAAAACACCCAGTAAGCAATAAGGTTGGCAGGACATGATGGAAATAATAATACTGTGTTTTCTACTGCCCTCAGTGTTGTAGCTGTGGAACCAGGCATCTTAACATATGGTTCCTACGTTGATAGCTGGAGGTGAGATGCTTCTCGTGTGCAGTCATGCTCATTCTCCATGTCTGCCCCCACACACCACACTCTGTATATTCTATTCATATACTTATCTATTTAAATGAGTTTTTTAAGAGGGTGTCTTGTGTGGTCTCACTGTCAGTTGGCAACATGAGTCTCTAACTAGGAAATGTGTTGATTCGTGTGGTGACAGGAGTCCTCCAGGTTAAAATGGGCTTTGACAAGGAAAGAAGTGATGGATGTTGGGAAAAGCAGAAGGAGCACTCATGAATAGTGCATGTACTTGAGAGCATTATAAACACTCCTGTTGGTATGTGGGTCCTGGCAATGACTTCAAACTCTTTCTGGTACCCAAGGACCTCGTAATTGTTCCTTTACTATTCTTCTTATATTTTTCTGTACATGAGAGCTGATATTTTTATTATGAAAAAAATAAGGAGAAGATCAGATTCTGACACCCCAGCTAACAAAACTCAGTCAAGATTTGTTAAAATGTGATGAAAACTTGTTTTGTTTGTGATGTGTTAGCTGTTTCACTCATTTAAGTCAACAAGAATTATATAAATCGTTTCTGGATATTTCGGTATAGAAAAATAAAGGGAAAATTACATATCTGACTTACACCTCTGTATGACAAATCACACCATCAGTCACACGAAACTTGCCTAATTATAATATCCTTCTAAAATGAAAACCACTCTGGGTGAGAAGTAGAAATGAGGAAAAGAATCACTTCTCTGACTTTCTGATATTTACATGATTTATCTTGTAACCTCCTAGCATATTATGAAAAATCTCGGAAATACTAATGATTCAGTATCAGTACATGTCAGGGAAGGACAGATTATTTTTACAAGAAAGATGAGTCACAAAATATGTGACTTGCCCAAAGTAACACAGCAAGTAGGCTACTGAGTTGAGAAACAACCCAAACTTCTGCCTGAACTTCAGTATTTCAGGCATCCTTTCTTCCTCTTTTTTCTCACGTAGGACATTTTCCCTGTGAACTAGTTGAGATCAACCCCATAGGGAACACAGGTGAAGGAGCATCCACATGGGTGTACTTTTCTCAAGCGTTTGCTCCATGTCCTGGCTTATCCTTCCCTTGCACTGCTGAAACTCTCCTGTTCCTCTGGAGGAAGTTTTTTTGCTTGCAGAGGAGTCAGTGAGCTCCGTCCCTTGGTGATAATGCCAACTCCAGTTAGAAATGCCTCATGTATTCATGTTTTCTGGCTTAGGGATTGTGAATCTTTTATATTCATCCATTTAGCAGAGTTCTTAATTATTTTCTTTATGCATAAGGCAGTGCAGAGAGCACAAGGGACACTGCTTGGCTTGGATGGGGAGGGGTGAAGGTCTACACTGGCAGCAGAGAAAGTGCCTCTTAGTGTGTCTGCACTTGGTGCCTCCCTTGGCGATATCTCAGCACTTTGCCTTCCCTGATCCCCTTTGGGCAGCACCCAGGTGTGATTGCAGAGTGGAAGAGGCCAAGAGAAGCAAGAAACCAACCTTCAACTATGGGGGTAAAGGTTACACCCAGGCTGTGAGGCTTGGTTGATCTGAATACACAAGGAAATGAGAAAGGGAATTTGAATTCCCTGCAGCATTTGGGAGGCAATAATTTCCAGATGTGATTTGTGATAGGACCATATGTCATTCTGCCTCTTGGTGCACATACTTAGGTGGCAGGAACCACACGGACCAGTGGAGTTGCACATCCAAATGGTGTGTTCTGCCTTCATTTCTAGCACTTACGTTTTGTATACCCGTGTAATGGAGATATACCAGTTTTGGGGTAAAAGTTTCAGAAAGTCTCCATAGCAATTTTTGCCTTGCTGTCTAATAATTACTCTTCTGTTGAACACATAGGGTAAGAAGGGGGAACCTGGATTCCCGGGAATCAATGGTCTAATCGGCCCTCAGGTAAGTGGCAATTTCTTCATTTTCATGTAATATGTGGGAAAATGTATGTTGTGGCACCAGGTGTCTTGGAACCACAATGCAGCATGCTGTGACCTTGTTCTCTTCTCATCTGTACCATCTTTGAAACTTTGAAGGTGTTTCTCCTTTAAGATCCAAACTGATTTACCCTGACATGAATGAGAGAAGAGTCTGCCTGTCTGGCAGCAATTACTTTTATCTTCCACAGTTTTTCAGCATCTTCGTACAGGGGCATAAGGAGGTGTTTTGTGTGTGATTTTCCCATTGCTTTTGCATACAGCAGTATCATTCCACAGGGAAAGCAATGGCATGTATTTTGTAGTATTTAGGACAATGCCTGAGATAATTATTGGCCGTGTGAATTGGCAGTTGCAGATATATCTCCTGTGCTGCAGTCTTGAAGGAAAAAAAAAAAAAAAAAAAAAAAAAAAAAGTTTAAAACGGTTTAAAAGGTATTAACTTTTCAGAAAGTACACTTCTTTGCACACCAGTGTTTTTTTTTTTTAATTATTATTATTATTATTTGTTTGTTTTTTCCTTGCACTTCAGTTTTTGGTTTGGTTTGTTGTTTTTTTGTTACTTTGATGGTCACATTTCTACTTGTTACAGGGTGTCATGAGTTGGCTTTATTAGGGAAGGTACAGACAGGCTTAAAACTACGTCTATTCTCCTAATGAGAGATGATGTGAAGAATGTCTTAAGTTCATGACCTCTTTCCTCTATATATTTCTTTTAAGCTTTTGTCAAGATAATGCTCCAACTTGCACCATCTGTAACGTCTTCATAAGAACAAAACAGTGCCATGTGTGTCATGTATTGTCAAGGAGGGCTTGTCTCCACCTTGGAACAACCCATGCTGCCCTGTGCTGTTATAACCCTGGCACTTGCCTTTGGCTTGGCTTCTTGCTAACTTTGTAGCCAAATTTAGTTAATCCAAGTCACTGTATAGGGTCATTCCCTGTAATAAGAAAAATATCTTTGGGAATGTCCTCAAGCAGGAAAGGTGCAAGCTCACTTTAAGCTGACCACTCGGGAGCAAGCTGAGTATCGTATTTGTTCCCTTCCCAGTAATAAGCTAACAAATCAGGTCTTTGCCTTTGGGATTTTGTTACAACAGTCAGTTAAGTTTGGAGCATGAATGAAGAACCTCCATTACTCTACAGCTGTTGGTGATGTATTGCAATGAACAGCACACAGCTCAACAGCAGATGCTGATTTTTCATTTATTTCCTCTGGCAAGCTATGCCCTTGTAACCAGGAAACATGATCTAGAAATGGATTCTGCAGCAGACGTTTTGCAATGAGCTGTTCCCATGTCTGCGGAGACCATCAGCGATGCAATCTGGGGTTTTCTGATCCTGTGTGGGTAAGGACCCTTGGGTCCAGCTAGGAACCTTGCCCTGCCACACCACCCCATACTGATCTACATATTTTTAAGACGTTTTTGTTTGGTACAGCATCTGGTTTGTAAATATTTCAACAGCAGCCTTCGAGAAGAATGAAGACATTATTTCCAAAGGATTTAATCTTATTTTTTTTTTTCCCAATGGATAATATTAAAAGGTTCCCCCTAGCCTTCTGAACTATGTGTGTAGCCACTGGGAGAGGGTTTTCCTTGCTTTTGTCTCCTTGCATTAATTCTGATTTATCTAACTATCCGTCCAAACAATGTCATACTTGCTCAGCTCAAGTTCTCTGTAACTTTACAAAAAATATATATGCATATGTTAGCAATTTCATAAACATATCTGCGAGAACTGCTGACATAGCAATAAGTAGTTTTTCTTTCAGCACAGGCTAAATAAAGTTTTCAAATTTTATGTTAATTAAAGCTGCATATAGTGCTAGCCCCATTGAGGGATACTTAAATTGACTCTTCCTCCAAGCTAACTGCAAGGATGGAAAAACATCGTTCCTATTCCTGCAGTGACATGCTGTCCCCGATACATTACTGCAGATTTCCATATTTCTGTTTGGAGAAAGTGCTTACGTTCACCTTGTGACAAAACTACTTTTCAGCTTAGCAGCAGTTTTTATTCCATTAGGTTTCCAAGCACTTTATCAGCATTTCTCTCTCTTTCTTTTTTTTTTTTTTTTTTCATTTTTATCTTAATCACTCTATGCCCCCAAAAATACCCAAGAAGAGAAGTGGTTTCCTTAGGCTGTACTTACAGAGAGATTCTTCCAAATGATTTATGGAAGTCTGGGTCACCTGTTCCTGTGCCATCTCCATGGTGTTGAGGACCAAGAGATTTGATTTGCCCATACATTAACTATGTTAGGACACTAAAATAGCCTCCCTTCCCCTGCTATTTTAAATTTAAATACAGTTTTGTTTTCTGACCTGTCTGTCCCCATGGACAGCTGTATGGGCAGAAGAAAGGAGTGAAGAAGCCGTGTTTTTACTGAAACACATAGAAAAGGCCATAAAAGGATGCCAATAGATGCTTACCCCGCTATTCTGTGTATCCAAGGAAGTCTTAGGGAAAGGTGGTCCAGCCTCTTCATTACTGTGGGACAGATGCTGGTTTCTCAGCACTTTCAGAGAGATAATAGGTTTTCTGATGGCATGTGGTAGGAAAGCCTTCCTCCTATGGAGGTGCAGAGGTTGATGATGGGGCTGAGTGCTGGGGTGTACACAGTGAGATGTCTGCAGATATTGTTGGGCTTTGTCAGGAAAAATGGTTTCCAATGTGCCCAGTCCCAGTAAGAAGCTGCAGAAGAATCAGGCAGCAGTGCAAGGCGACCGACCTGGAGCAGGGTCAGCAGATCCAGTGGCAACCCACAGCAGAAATGATGTCTGACTCCTGAGGACCCTTCACTGGGCATCTTCATATTGCAGAGTTAATTTAAGTGCCAAATCTGACGCAGCGGTGAGAAAGCAACTTCTTAGCCAGCCTGGGGATGTTTTGTGATGACAGGGTAGCCACAGCTTTTCCTGTCTCCGTACACACCCCAACTCAAACTAAGCTTTAATCCAAAAAGCCCTTTTGATTTTTTTTTTCCTTCTAAATCTGCCATGGTGGTGAGCCTGTCCATGTACTTGCTTGTTCCACGTTATTCAGTCAGCACCCCCAAAAATGAGCACCTATTTTCATGACCCTTACAAATGTTGCATCTTTCAACGTCATTAAGCCCCGGAGTACACACATTGGGGTTTATTTCCCCTCTGGTTATGAATGTTTTTCCTGCAGCAGAGACACAGACATCTGAGCTCATAATGTGTTTGTATTGTTATTATTTATTTGTACTATTTTTGTTTGCAGGAAACTTAATCATGGGCCAAGCTTCTATTGCGGTAGGCTGTTTGAATGCAGACTGAAAAATGAGCATTTCTGCAAAGTGCTTTCAGTCGAAACAGATGGATGAGTACCAAGCATGGCAAACAATGAGGCTGTGCGTTTCTGCATGGTCGCCTGAGATCCTGATGTACCTCATCTGTCCCATTGTTTGTTGGGAGGAAGAGTTCAGAGAAGGGGCTGAAGGCAGTTGATGAGGCACATTTGCAAATGTTTTTCTAGGCATGAGATCCACACTTAGGCATGGTACGCCGGGTGAGCTGCGAGGGCTTCATTTGCTGGCTCAGTAAAGAAGGAATTTGAAGCCCCAGTACCCGTCAAGGGCTCAGACTCTGAGCTGAGTCACTGTGTTACCAGGGCTGGGATTCAGCTCCAAGAGCAAGTAGTTGTTACTAGCAATTAAGGGCAGAGATGCATGTGTCCATGCTCTTGTTACAGTTGACAAAGGTCCAGTTAATGTTGGTGGTGGAGCCCAGGCAGCCATTCAACTCTCCTGAAACAGCTGCTTCCAAATTCTCCACTGAGCCACTTTCTAGGCTCCCTGAGCTGAGCAGGTGCATGCTGTCTACCAGTGGGAAGGCAAGATAATTCAAAACTATCTGAAATTTAAGTAAAAATTCCATTCCTTATGCTTGCCATATGTCTGGGCCATTATTGAGGTTTGCTTTATGGTAAATAACCTGGTGATAGAACTAAGACCTGTAAGGGGGACCAGTACAAGCTGCACCTTTTATAGTTGTGGCTGGCAGTGATTTAATTAGTATAGACTCATTTGTAGGGTGTGAGCTCAAGCCTAGCTTTTCTGAAGTAGCTCAGAGGAAATGATATCCTTCAAAATGCATGGTGTCCTTAAAGTCCTTTTTGTGATGCAAGTTAATACTGCGCAATGTAAGAAAAATATACAAGCCCCAGCTGCAAAGCTCAGATTGAATTAAAGTATGCCACTTCTGCTTGAAACTGGAAGATACTACTCAGAGCTATCTGTAATAAGATCTATACCTTTAACAAAACAAAGCAAAAAAATAATAAATAAATAAATAAAAAAATCACCAGACTGTAGACCACTAATAGTACTGAAACAAGAGACCATAAGGAAGTTTTTTTTTGTTCTCTCATTTGCTATACTGAATCAGTAAAACAACTGAAAGCAAACGAATAGGAAAATAAATCTTAATCTGTAGACAAAAGAGATCATGTTCATATCTTACACTAAGTGATGAAATTAAACAAATACCGCCTTGCTCTGAAAGCAAGAAATTCTCCTGCAGAGACTGCGATGTACAAACTCAACTTTATTCAGTACTCTTGCAGAGCTGGAAAGACAGTTCAGGGAGTCTCTGTTCAATACACTTTATTTTTTAAAATAATGTTGGTATTCCAATTATAATGCCACCCGGTGAAACAACTGGAGACCTCATTCATTTATAAATTATGACAGTATCACTGAAACTGACTATACAGAATACATCACAGGAAATGTTCAGATCTGTTGGCTCCTCAGGCTTTTTTCAGCATCATCAGCAACACCCTTTCCCTATATCCTCTTATCTTTGTCTTGGTTTGTAAGGCAGGATTCAAGCAAAGAAAGCAAACCGGTACTCTACTGCAGCAGCATTGCTGAAGATACTCACAGGAGTTGTGCTGTCAGATGTGGTTGTGCCAGAAGTGAGAAATGATGAATAGATTTGAAAGGTGGATTCCAGAGACTGCTAATCAATGCTCACCTGGACATTAGCCAGCTGTATGCCCAGGTGGCCAAGAAGGCCACCAACATCCTGGCTTGTATCAGGAATAGTGCAGCCAGCAGGAGCAGGGAGGTGATCGTCCCCCTGTGCTCTGCTCTGGTGAGGCCGCACCTCGAGTGCTGTGTTCAGCTTTGGGTCCCTCCCTACAAGAAGGACATCGAGGCCCTGGAACGTGTCCAGAGAAGGGCTACGAAGCTGGTTAACGGCCTGGAGCACAAGTCATGTGAGGAGCGGCTGAGGGCACTGGGGGTGTTTGGTCTGGAGAAGAGGAGGCTCAGGGGAGACCTTATTGCTGTCTGCAACTACCTGAAAGGAAGGTGTGGGGAGCTGGGGTCGCCCTCTTCTCACAGGTAACCAGTGATAGGACAAGAGGGAATGGCCTCAAGTAGTGCCAGGGGAGGTTCAGGTTGGAAATGAGGAGACATTTCTTCTCAGCAAGAGCAGTCAGGCATTGGGATGGGTTGCCCAGGGAGGTGGTGGAGTCACCGTCCCTGGGGGTGTTCAAGGCAAGGTTGGACGTGGTGCTTAGGGACATGGTTCAGTGGGTGACATTGATGGTAGGGGTGGTTGGACCAGGTGATCTTGGAGGTCACTTCCAACCTTAATGGTTCTATGATTCTGTAACTTCTCAGATGTAGTAGAGGAGGAATGAAGAGCTGAGGTAGCAGGGGACATGGTGAGACATATGGACTGTTCCACACTACTAACTGCAACAGCTAATTCTGATGGGAAGGAAATTGAAATAAAGGTGAGTCATCACAGAGCCAACAGGTGGGGTCTGTGAGGACTTCCTGAGAGGTAAAATCGCAGGGAGTAATCAGTTTTAAAGTGGTGACAAGCCACAGCACTGGAGGGGGAAAAGGCTCTCAGCAACGTCATTCATTTCGCTGTCATTGTGGTAGGAGATGGGATGTTCGTGGATGTCCTGTAGGTTTGTCTCATTCATAAAGATGGCACACTGCCTAAAAAGTCCAGACCACAGTCTGCTTTTTCATGGATTTAGGGCTTTTCTAAGCATTTCTTACAGTGCCAGAGGCTCTAGGCATTGGCCTGGAATAACACAAAGAAAATAGAGTTGTGCAAGCTTTTCCTCCAGAGATAGATATCTGGAAAGGCCATCAGACTTCAGTTTCCATCTTGGAATGATATTTGTTCACCTTCCTTTAAAACTTAGCCATCCCTTTTTCATGGAAAAGAGATTTGGGCCAAACAACCTACTGATGTAGTCACATACAAAGGTTTTTTTGTTCCTTAAAGTTTCCTTAGGGAGTGCAGAACCCAAACCTTAATAGCTCTGCCTTTCCCAGCCTGTCTTTCAGCAGGGTATGTGCTGGAAGAAGAAAACATCCTTTAGTGGTTCCTGGAGTACAGGCACAGCTGTGCCTTCAGTATCATGTCAGATTTTTTTCCTGAGAACTGTCCTTGTCTTACATTGTCTTAGGAATGGAGCTGGATAAAACATAAGCCTGAAAAATATCCCCCACCTCCATGTCTGTACAGTTTTCCCTATCCTAACACACGCACCTTGACACATTCCCATGGATATTTGGATTTTAAAGAACATGTGCAATATTTTTATTTCAAATAGCAGCTTGAAAATAACTTCTCCTAAACATTTTCATAGAAGAGCCATGTTTTGCATTTGTTTTCCAAACTGAGTTTGTGTAGTTCTGTTTAAGAGGACAATTTTTTTATGTTCCAGGTTTTGTTCAGCATGTAGGGAGCACACATCAGCATCTTTACCAGCCAGAAAAACAAACAAACAAACAAAAAAAAAAAACACTCCATCACTTTTTTTCTTCTGGATTGGAGTTTTAAAGAGACAGCCCTTGGATTTGGGACAGGGACTTTCATCTGTATAATTCATCAGATGCTCAGTGAAAAAGGTGATCAGCCAAATAATCAGGTGCTTTAATCTGGATTCAGGACAAAAAGAAATCAAAGAAAACAGATGGAGTGAGATTTTGGTTTTAAACAATACTGGCTGTCCTCCTGCTGCTGTTTTTTTGTTTGTTTGTTTGTTTGTTTGTTTGTTTGTTGTTTTTTTTTGTTTTGGTCTTTGTTTTTGTTTGTTTGTTTGTTTGTTTTCCTTCATTATCACTAATAAATGGTGTCAGTTAATTTGGACCTTTCTACATACTTGGGAGAATAGTCCTTGCTCTGAAGGTTAGTCAGAAGTGGATGTACTGGCGTGCACTGTCAGCTGGAGCAGGCTGTCAGCGTCCTGCACACTTCCCCAGGATAGTGGTAGCCACTACATAGAACTGTTCTTTCTAAATCCATCTCAGAGAGGCTTTTATCAGAAGGATTTTCCATTTTGGGGTTTCTCTTTGTTGGTACAACATGTGGTGAAGTTAACTGGGTAGGTCAGTCTTAGGTGTAGTGTCCCAGATGATTTCTTTCAAAGGGAGCAATGACTCTGAATTATTAGCAGCAGTCTTGGGTAAGGATCAGTGTGCTTTGATTTCAAGACTCAGGGTTGCACAAAGTCGCTGTCTTCCAGAATATGGAAAGTTTAAGAGAAAAATCAGAAATTGTTTGGTTAATAAGTTAGGCTGCTTGCTGATGGATATTTGAGTGAGACTTTTCTTCTGAAGAAGACTGATCCTGTCTAGGGTGTGTATCCTAGCTGGGGGATGATCAGGCTGACCCTGGGTCCTGGCTGAGATTTGCTGTGGTATGACAGTTTCATTAATCCTTATGGATTGTTTACTAGATGTTATTGTCATGGAAATCAGAAAGAGGTGGTAATTTATACAGGTCATGAAGAAGGCAACAATGATGCTATTAAATATATGGAAGCACGTTTTTGCTCTTATAAACTATTTTTTAAAAATAACCTGCACTGTTAGGGAAAGCGTGGCTGTTTCTTTCTGGAAATGTCTGGGTGTCAGAAAGATTTCTCACCTGTTGGTAGAAGCTCCCTGTTGTAGGGCCATGGGGAATATGGTTCGATGGTTGGAGGTCATGAGGTCATGGCAGAGAGAAAGAACAAAATTAGGCTAATAGGTAGGAAACCAGGGAACAGGCAAGGAGAGCCTGCGAATGTAGATTTTGCACTTTATCTCTGTGCTTATGTACAATCCACTTGGCTGCTGAATCAGTTTCTTATTATTTTTCTAAAGTTACCTTTGACTTATTTCCCAGTACTGCACACATTCTTCATGACAACCACTTCTTGGAGCCCGTACTTTCTTCAAGGCCTCCCAACAACACCATCCTGGTAGGGTTAGAGTAGGGCCAAGCAGGACTTCAGGGTGCCATCTGAAGCCACTCCATCCTGTTGCCCTCTGCTGGTATTTTTTTTTTTTTTTTTTTTTTTCTAGTACTGGGCTAATTTGGACTGTTATTTATTTATTTATTTATTTTATGTCAAAGTCTCTTTTAAATGATGGATGGGCTCATTCAGGTGTGTCCTGACGGGTCCAGAGCTCCTTAAGTGCAGGACCCTCTTGCAATGGCATCTGAACCCCCATGCCCAGACACAGGGCTCTGCAGAAGTTATGTCAGCAGCATTGGTGCATCCCAAGGCATTTGTTCCTGCAGATTTTTGAGCTGTGCTCACTCTTGAGACACTCTGCAAATACCGATGTTGGTGGTAGAACGATACCATGCCTATTCTGGACTGAGTTGCAGTGAAAGCAGATTATGGGTGGTGTATAAACCAAGTGCATCTTCAGGTCTCTTTTTTTTGGTTGCTTTGCACCATCTATTGGTGAGATGATGTACTCTCTTCTGGTTGATTTTTACAAGCGTATTCTAAAATGACTGCTTATCCACTACCTTCTCTGTCAAACTATGCCACAAAAAATTTCATGTTCTTTCTCATTATCACCATTTTATTCTCTTCAGCTACAATTTCCCTTAAATGTTAAATGCTAATATTGATCCATGACTTGTAATATAATCACAAAAGCTGTGAGTCTTTTTTTATTTTTATTTTTTTTTTATTTCTATTGATATTTAATTGTAACACAGGTCTAGCAGCAAAGAAGGTAACTAACAATTTTCTATCTTGTATTGGTAGCTCACTTACAGTGTTTTACATAGGATGTTGTATATGCTCTTGTTTGGATGTTTTTGTTTGATTGTTCATTTGTTTGTTTTGGGGTGTGTTTCGAAGTACAAACATCAAAACTCCCTCTGTGCTGGAAACTGAAAATGACTTAAATCATGGTGTTAGGAAGTCTGAAAGAGACACACAAGGTTAAAGCTTCAACTCTGTCATGTATCCATTTTTCTCATCCATCCTCACACTGATTGCATAGGTCCTGATACAAAAACCACATGAACACATGCTTCAAAGTACAGGAGAAATCCTATCTTGTCATCCAGCAGCAGCTGAAGGTAACAACCACCTCTGTATCTCAGGCAGCCTGCTAAGATTTGTCAAGTATGGAAAAAAGGTCCTCAACTAGGAACTCACTTTTAACAATTTACCCTATACACGAAAATAAATCCCTCTGAAAATTAGATAGCTATTGAGATGAAATTTTCCCAAGAGAATTATTGCAGGAAGGTGAGTACGACTTCTAGGACATCTCCAGCTACATGTGTGCATTGAAGTATGAGTTTGTGAAAACCTTTTACTGTCAAAAACATTAACGTAGAGCACTGAAGTGGTGGAGTATTTATTTTAAAACACCTGATCCACTATGTCGTTCTCCATACTCTTGGATTCTTATTCAAAAACAAGGAAGCAAACAAACAAACAGAAACACCACAAGTCTGTTCCGTTCACTAATTACTTCAGAGATCTTTTTGCAGTAGCAAATGGTTTGTTTTGAAACATTAAACAAGATTAAACTAGGCTGGATGCCACGAGGCGTCCCACTGGACAATCTTTGCATGTTACCATTGATGGCTTTCAACTCCTCCATCTCTTGTACCGGAGTCCAGGATGGAGCTCACCTTGTAACAGCAGTAACTAGTGCAGGAGGTCCTGTTCTGTTCATGAGCACAGTTCCATGGGAGCTCAGTTTGGCATCCTTCAGGTTTTGGACACAAGTTAATGAAACACAAAGCTCATTGCTGATGCTGTTTGGAATAGGGCTGCATTTGCACCGAGGAAGGGCCTGAGGCTTTTTGCCACTATCAGGGAGATTAATACATGGGTTTTGCTTCTCTTGCAGGGACCTCCAGGGCCCCCAGGCATTGCTGGATCCCCTGGACCACCTGGAGCACCAGTAAGTAAACAACTTTCTTGTTTGTTTGTTTATTTTGTTGTTTGTTTTACATCAAGGAGAGGAAGGAAATTAAAAAAAAAAAAAAAAAACAGTTCAGGAGAATTTAGGTGATTGGATTTCAGTGGGAACTGAGTCACGGCCTCTGGCAATGTGTGTTTTCTCTTGTATTTTCATGATGAAAAGCCACAGCCAGCCCTGCAGGACAACTCTGCACCAAGCACTGGAATCACTTTGACGCTACCTGCACAAAAGTCAATGTCTGCAGGATTCCCCATGGCAGGGACCTGACTTCTGTGGAAGGGAGAATTGTATTTGAATTGAAAGCAGAAGCCTCTGGTGAGGTGGCTGTAAAGGGCAGAAATACTGATATTTTTTTGTGTGTGTTTGCTGGATTCTTTTTTCAGGGACTGCCAGGAGAGATTGGCGTTTCTGGTAAAACCGGACCCCCGGGACCAGCTGTAAGTTTTGAGGGATGGTTTGCATCGCCTCCATGCTCTCCGTGACATCACATATTTTAATTCTAAAGTCTTTGCTCCCTTTCCTTCAGCTTGTCTGCACACATGTTTTAAGTGCTGGCTCCAACACTGTCTCCTTTAATCCAGGCATTAGCCTGATGCCTTTAGTGATCAAGAAGCTTACCAGATGCAGCTGCACGCTGGGACAGTGATGTTTTCATTACATGATACCTTTCAAAAGTCATTTGGCACAATATTCTTCTTCCAGACCTGGAGTTTTCTGAATCAGGCCAAAGAAGTGAAATAAAAATCTCAGTTTTAGCAGAGCATCACAATTTCTATTCACTCTTATGTCAAGAAAAGTTAATTAGTTAATTATGTAGTATTATTACTATTATTACTGTAGTATTACTTAGTATTAAGAAGTGCCAACTACAGCCTGCAGTGTTTGGAGATTGACTGATGCTCAGAAAAGGGACTTTTTTTTTTTCTTACCATTTAAATGCATTTTGGAAGTAATTTTAATTCTTATCTTGCGGAATCATTCTCTCTATATTGTGTAATTTAAAAGTCTATGTGTTGTATAAGATATTACTGATTTTTAAAAGATGAAACACACTTTAGAAAATCTTTATAGGTACAGATAATAGAGACGTACAGAGAATGATAAGTAAAAATGCAATTTTTAAAGTTATCCAAGACTCCAGTCTTTATTAAACTTCTGTATTGTGGTTTCTCTGTAACAACACTGACATCCAGTGGTCGTTCACTACAATTTTGATACTGAAAAAAGGCTGAGCAGATATATGCCTTGCAAGAAGTTTTGTCTAATTTGAGTCACAGGAGTGAAAAAGTCAGAAGCAAATGCATTAAATTGATCTTTTCCTTAAACTTGGGCTAGTGGTAAGAAGGATGTTTTCAGCGTGCTTATGTTGAACTTGCTGTTAATGATTTAAAGAACAGACATGTAGACCTGATATTTTTTTTCTTGTTTAGGGTTTGCCAGGCAAAGATGGATTAAATGGTCTTCCTGGGCTCCCAGGCCAAAAGGCAAGTGACACCACAAACACTGGCATAACCTACTCACCTGGGCAGCTTACCTGAGTGAGCTAGCAAGTGTAAGCAGGAAGGGGAGCAGATCTCCAGAGCCAAACACACCTCACCTGATTCCACTGGTGAAGCTCCATATACCTCTCTGAACCTGATACACAGCCCTTTGTAGTATCCAGTGCAATTTTCAGTGCACTTTTCCACAGCACATTTCAGCTCTTGATCCACCCCAGTCTCTACTTTCCATGCTGACACCACCCACACTGAAAGATCAGATTCAAAGGGTTCACCTAAGCATTCCAGTGGCCAAGACTTCAATACTACAATTCTCTATTTTTCTTAACAGAAATAATGTAGACTTCTTCACCACTTACTGCTTAAAGAAACTGAATGGAGATTTTGTTTTTCAGCTAATTTACTCTGGAAATCTTTAATATAACACTGGTTGAGTTTGTATTATTCCAGAGATATCCCAGTAGGTTTAATGGTGCTGGAGATGTGTCTGCAAATAGTACTAGAACGATAAAACTTTCCTGGAGAGATACTCCCATGTGGCTCCATTTACATCCTCAGGCTGATACTGGGGATCTGAGTCAAAATATTCCTCACCATTGCCTTCAGACATGCTCCACTACCAGAGGAGCTTGAATATTACCATCTTGTATTCCCTGCAGGGAGAACAAGGGGAAAAGGGTGAAGAAGGCTTTCCTGGAAAAGCTGGCCCTAAGGTAAGGAATTTTATTTCATAGCTTGCTGTAGCCACTGAGTCAGTCAAGGCGTGATTTTGGAAGGCCTTGTGCTGAAGTCAGGAGAATAATGTTCCTCTAAAGTTGGGTGGATAACAGGGTAAGCAGTTATGGCTCAGTGCCTCTTACTGTTCACGGTGTTTCAAGGTACCAAACCGCATCTGATGTTCCTCTCTTGAGTCTATGTGTGTAGAAAGATCTCAACTGGCCCTTTCATTGGGTCCCTGGGGTCTGGGATCCTAAAACTTCAAGAAGGCAATTTCAGTGCCTTACAGAAAGTAGGTAGATGAACATGAGCCAGGATAATAGGCTCAGGACAATAGGGGGTACAAGTTATCAATGAGAAAGCATTCTTGCAACAGGGTCATGTCCTTACATTGTTAAAGTCATGTTTTTGTTTTTTCAGGGTGACCCAGGAAGCCGTGGCCAAGCTGGTGAACAGGTGAGCACCAAAAAATATGCTAGCAAAAACTTCAGAGCAATGTAAAGTGACCACATGCAATAACAAAGCCATCTACCAATAAAAAGAAAAGTGAAAGTCAGAAGGTGAATGGATGAGACTCAAGGTTGGACAAAGTAATGTGGACATTCCAGAGCAAATATGCTAAATCTATTTTTATCTGCATCTCAGAAAATTCAGTCATCTTGTCGCTGGTGGATAAGGAAGAAAAAGAAGGCAGTGTGGCATAAAAGTGATGTTTTTTCCTTCACACTGCACATAAACTCAGCATGCTAGTGACAGTTCTAGATGATGATGAACTTTTTGTAACTAAGGGTGATGCAGTCATTTCTAGATCATAAATGCTTGCATAACCCCAGCTGTCTGTTAGAAGTTATACAGTTATCTTAGTCTTTATGTATGGGGATTTAGGTTTCAGCAGATATCTGTTGAGCTCAGAGAAGAACAAGGGAAACATCTTGGGATTTCCTAAAGCTGCCTGGAGCCCAATCAGGAGCACTAACCAGAGGTGTTAATGTCATCATCTGCACACCAACTTTTCACCTGCAGTATGAAAATCTGGAGAAAGACATACCTATATCAGACAATCTTAAATCTTTGGCATACGTCTTTGGATACTGAGTTAAAAGAGTATAAGCCTACAATAGAAGAATCTCAGAGCTTCAATCTTCTCTCCTATCAGTCTCAATCCAATCTTCTGCTGTAAAGATGAAAGGGAAGAATGGTCATGACCTCTGCTCCCATGTTGTCTTGCACAATAAAACATATCACACACTATCTGTACCATCAACTGGACTAGAAGGAGTAGCAGAAGAAGGTGTCCATGAGGAATGTCATATAGCAGCTTTCCAGAAGCTGTGCCAGTCTCTCCTCGTCCATTCAATTTGAGAAGCAGATTGCCATTTTCCCTTGTTTGTCAGGGCTGTTTTGAATTTTAATTCCCCTTCCCAAAACACCTCTCTCCACCATGTCATGTTCTCCATACATTATATAAATGTTTCTGTCACTATTAAATAGTGCAAGCCCTTAGAGGACTTCATCTCTCTCTGAATTTGAAAAGCAACAGCCAGTAACAGGTGTGTGAATTTAATCGTTTAATCAGTTGTACACTACCCTCCAGAGAGCCTTCTTCTACACTGTTTTTCTGTAGTTTGCTAATGAGAATGTCACGATGGCCTGTGTCAGATGTCTTACTAATGTCAAGATACATCACACAAACGCTTCCTTCTTGCCTGCTTAGTTATCCTGTCAAGGGAGGGAGCTGGATGGATTTAAGTTGATTAGTTTTTAGCAGATGCACATTGACTGTTTCTTAATACCTTCCTGTCTTTGAGCTCATATAAGCTCATTGACATTTTGCTTCAGTAGCTTTCTAGAGACTATATTTACACTACATGTTTATTTTTCCTCCAAGTCCTCCTTTTTTCCTCTCTTTAATATTAGGCTGTTTGTCCTTCTCATGATCTCTGGGATCTCATCATCAGCTAGGATCCTGCAGTGGCTCTCGAAAAACACCACTCCATCTCGTCACCAAATGTCACCATCTTTCAAAATGCTCCAAACATCATCTCCTGATGTTCCCAGTTCTATTCAGTCAGCAAAATATCTTGTTCCTCGCGTGATTTCTTCTGCAGACTCATTGCACCTATATCATGATAATGCTTTAACTCTTCTGATAAAGAGATAATCTCTTTAAAGAGGAGATTACAAGTTATAAGTTCATGTTCCTACAACGCTTAGTGCAACTGGGTTCTCTCCATCACTGAGATCCTTTTAGATATTGAAGTACAAATATATGTAGCAGAATAGTTATAAATAACAAACTCCGTGGTTATTTTCAGATGACAAAATGGGTCAACATGTAGCTAAGTTTGAGAATACTTGATATATTTAGAACAAACCACATGACACAGAGATAACAATTACTCCAACAGCAGGCATTATAAAGCAGAAAGTAAAAGGTGAGGCTCCGACAGAAACAAATTCAAATGTGAAATAGTGCATCAAGAAAATTCTAGACCTGGTCATCAGGTAACATCTGTACTCTTCTGTTGTGTTTGCACTGCCAGACTACCCAAGATCACTAAAAAATTAAAATAAAAATTAGATTTTTTTTTTTTTAGCTACTCTTATTTTTTTGCTTGGTGCTGCTACAGAACAGCGTGAAGAAAACTTGTCCTAAATTTCATGGTCTCAGTTATCTGTGTAGAGGCAAAAAAAGAGAGGTCTTAGTTGCTGTTTTAAGTAACGATTTTACAAGAAAAAAAAAAAAAAAAAGTTTAGTGCAGCCAATATGTATTGTAGTGTGACTAGGTATCAAGAAGTAACTGCAGTTATTATGAGTGCTGAAGAATTCACAGACTAATATTAGTCATGCATTGAGATAGACAACTAAATCCAGGTTTCATCCTTCCCAGGCTGAGGGTACTCTGGCTGGATTAATCTGCCCTGAGAGCAAGCCTTGATGTGTATTTAAATGACATGAATGAGTGAGAGAAGAGTTTAGCCCACCATTCTTTCCTTTCACTCTTAACGATATTTGAGACTTTGAGACTAATAATGTTTTTTGTTTGTTTGTTTTTTAATAGAGGGCATTCTTGAGGAATGTTCCAAGATTTCACCCGCTTTCTCTGACTTTCAGGGTGAAGCAGGTCTTCCTGGTCCTAGGGGCTTACCTGGACTGAGAGGAGAAAAAGGAGACCAGGTGAGTAACTTTGAGCCATAACTTGATTTTATTTGTCCAATCTCAAGTGTCCCTAGATAATATTTTCTCTTGGTCGGTTTTCTGTGGTGGCATCTAGCAAGACCACCAAGTACCCCTTCTAATGTGGTAGTTTACTGCCTCATGACCATTGCTGACTGCAGTGGAGGTGCTAAAGAACAAGGTCTGTCCTGAACACAGAAGGTTTTGACTGAAGTCATACTGCTTGTGAGGCTGTAGGAGAGGCACAGTACTCCTCAGGCATCATTTTCAGAAGTACTTGCATGGTTTAAGAACATTTAAAAACTAATAATACTAACAACTAAATTCCTCTTGTCACTGAGCTCTGGAGAAGGTTCCAGATGGTTGTATTATTTTCTGATGGCCTAACTTCCACCCAAGTCCTGATGTCTGGTATTTGCCCCAGCTAGTCCTATACTTTCAGAGGCATCTACACACTGAAAAATAGTAGGATCAGGGGCCTGGCAGTAAATTTTCCCATGTCAGTGAGGCCATTAGTCCTGATAGCTGACTGTGTGCTTGAATGTGAGCAAGAAAGATCTAAAATGGACTGAAGTTTTGCTGGTTGATTTGCTATATTATATACTCTGTAGAGTGCAGAATATAGAATATATTCTCTGTCTACATGAAATCATAGGTCATCTAGCTCTTATGTGAATACTGGGTAAATATGTTTGTTTATGCACTTTGAGGAGTATTCACATCATCCTTGTTAAGCATCTTCCATTCAGGCCACCAAGTTTCCTGGGCAAAGTAGAAAGGTAGGCACCAGTGAATGGATGACTGAAATCTTTCAACATGAGCAAACTGGTAGCATGATTGTCCTCTCTGAGTCTTAAGTATGTTATGCTTCTCTTGTTAAACTGGAAAAAGAAAAGAAAAGAAAAGAAAAGAAAAGAAAAGAAAAGAAAAGAAAAGAAAAGAAAAGAAAAGAAAAGAAAAGAAAAGAAAAGAAAAGAAAAGA
>NC_048894.1:153457635-153474595 GCF_011077185.1 Oxyura jamaicensis | reverse complement strand
AAAAGAAAAGAAAAGAAAAGAAAAGAAAAGAAAAGAAAAGAAAAGAAAAGAAAAGAAAAGAAAAGAAAAGAAAAGAAAAGAGAAAAGAAAAGAAGTCAGTCAATAGGACCTTCTACAGGCAAGTTGGTTCAGGATTGGTGCTTTCCTTTCCATGAATTTAATAACTATTGGTTAGTTTTTGAAAATAGTGTGGATTTTGTGAAGCCGTCTCAACAATGTTACTCTTTCATTTGTTTGCACTGCATCTTGGATGACAGGTAAGATCAACTGAAACTGTAAATTGAGACTGATACAATCAAATTTCCTGCTTTCCTTTTTCTTCATTTAGGGAGAAAAAGGAAAAGAAGGTCTCCCGGGACTGAAAGGTGAAAGGGGAGAAAAGGTGAGCCACTAATTGGTGGGATATCAAACTACAGGTGCTACTTCCAGAAAGGTAAACCTGGACTTCCCAACTGATAAGATTGTTGGGTTTTGGGAGAGGTTATGGGACTGGGATGGTGCAGGAACTGCAGAGCTCTGCAGTCCCATGGGGGATGTGCAGAGGAAGAAGGAGCAGGAGGAATGAAGAGGAGAGGATAAGTAGGAAAGGATTGGTATGAATGAACCAGGTGTCAGCTACTGGAGTCAGACCAGGGCTGTGGATGCCCCTGGCCTGTGGTGCCAGCTACTGGAGCGACTGGGGGGTCTCAATGCCAGCAACTGCAACCAGTGGGGTCTTCCACTCCCAGGCACTGGGGTGGGAGCAGAGTGTTCCCATGCCAGCTACTGGGGTGACACCGGTGTGGGTGAGTTGAGTGTGGAACTTTACCTCACGTAACAGTTTTAGCTAAAACATACTTTCCCATCAAGAATTTTGATCAGCTTTAACCTAAAATGCAAGTTAAGCTCTATATCACTCCTACAGGGGACGGAGTAACATTAGAAATTCACCGCAAGGTAATAAAGACGGCAAAGTGAGTGTCTTGCGTGCAACAAAATGAGGACAGCAGAAATTCTGGCCAAAGCAGTGGGGTAAATTCCATCCATGAGACAGGGCTGAACTCAGGGACTCGAGGATTTTCAGTGACTTTGAACAGACAGGTTGTCATTAGGCTACATATCATCTGATAATGTTGCATTTTCTTGATGGTAATGTTGAGTTATATTTGTGCATCTTTTTATATCCTTAGTTATATTCTTCTTCTCTTCTCTCTAGGGTGACACAGGTTCCCCTGGCCCACCAGGCTTACCTGGAACAGTAAGTAAGCTTATACATTGTGCTGTAACAGTATTCTGGGCATCGTCACGTTTCTCTCACACAAATGCCTCAGTAACAAAGCTTTTCAAGATCTTTGCAGAAACATTAGGACCCATTTACTCTCAGATTAACTCCCTTAGCTTGCAAGAAGCTCTATTAAGGCACATTTGGTCTTTTATATTTTTGGAAGGTTGTGCATGCCTCTGCCTCTTTGCAAACAGCTCTTTCCGATATCCTTGTTTTGTGGTAGCATTTATTTTGAATTTGTGATATGTTTAGCAGCTGTAGGAGCTGTAGGAGCTGATGATGAAGGTCATGGATGAAGATGGGGAATATGTTTGCACAGATTTTCTAGGGTGAGCTAGATTTTCCCACCTGGGATCTCACAGTAGAACTGGTTCACCCAGAACACACCAGTGAACAACAACTTTTCTTATGGTGAACAATTCACCATTTCCCAGGAAGAGCAGAGGGCTTCACTTCTCACTGACAATAACTTATGGGGTGGAGGATTCAGCTTCAACGATGATGTAGCCTCCCAGAGCCTTTGCTGCATACAGTGCCATCCTGTGCTGAAAGCCCAGAAAGACCTTTTCATCCCACATCTTGTTCCTAGATACTTGGGTTCAGCACTGGATCCAGCACTCAACCAAGCAAAGCATATCTGATTACACGTATCCTTTCTGCTAAGAATAGATATTAAAAAAGGAAAAAAGAAAACAACATCAAAAAAGAAAATATCAATTTATTGTTTATAAAATGAGCCTGCACAATTCCTTTTGGAAGCCTGAGCATAATTACAACAGAGTTAACTATTGACAATTTAAACCAGTAACCTCTGAAAGTAAAGAGAGAAACATCACATTACTCTCTAGCAAAAACTGAGTAAGCAGCTTGGGGCAAGCACTAGAAAGGGGCCTCTCATTGCAACAGAAGGGCTGATCCCAGCCACAGATCCTCCATAAAATGGCAAACACCCACTTTTCAGCTTTGCTTGCCACAGCTGCCATGTTTATGTAGATTATGTAGCTGCCAGATTATGTAGAGAATTTGAATAAAGATCTGTTGGTGAAAATCCAGTGTCTGCAAGCCTTCGTGCAGCAATGGAGGAGGTACTATAACCTTCCCTGCCATCAGCTGGGCCACGTTAGTCTGTGACAAAGGGTATTTTATGGGGTCTTGTGGGAAGAGTGTGTCTTGGTCAAAGGCTTGGAAAAGTCTTATAGATGTAGTACCACAAGGCTAGGTATAAAGACATGACTGACCACTCAAGCTTCCTGTGTTTGTAGGGAGAGGTAATTTCTATTTCAGCTGTAAAAATAGATAACGATTTCAATATATTTCATCAAGAACTATTTTTTTTTTTTTCTAATTTTATCAGTTTTGGTGATAGATACTGCCTCTCTCTGCTAAATGAGATCCTTATTTTTGGGGTCAGTCCTTCAGGATGACCATGTTACGAGACAATCACTTATGTTGAGATGTATATATTTTATAAGTGGAACAAAGTAGAGAGAAAAATTACCAAGCTCAGCCATGGAGTCAGGAAGCTTAGTAATACTGAATATGGCTCCAAGTGGAAAAGTGAGCGGGGCTTGCTAATAGCTCAAGGTGAAAGATTGTTTGGCTTTTCTTAGGTGTGGGACATATAGGGCAGTTTGGAGTTTATGTTCATATTTCAAATCTTCTAGGAAATATCTGATACTTGTGGGCTTTTTTCCAAGCAGCCAGATGTTACAATGCGTTGCTCATTTATAAACCTACTAATGGATACATTCAATGTATAATCTATAATGACAAGGTGAGTACGTAAGTTATTGCATTTCCAGGAAAATAGATGATGATGCTTTTTACACTCCTCTTTCTGTTCCAGACAGCCTTCTTCACCCCACACCCTAGGATTCCTGTAAGTAACATCCTTAATAAAGATGACCTCTAGTTTATTGCCTCTGTGGTAGAGACAGAATACCTTAATATTTCCAATGTTATTTACATGCTTTATGAAAAGAGCTCAATTTGAGTCTGGTTCTGGGTAACTTCACCAGCAGTAACAGCAGGGTGCTGAAAATTGTTGTGCACTCTCCAAAACACATCACTTGCTCTCCATTCAGTCTGTGGTGTATAGTAACAGGGAGAGACAGGAAACATGGCCTGAATAGAAGGCAGCAGCACCATTACTCTGTTTCCTTATTATTAGTTTAAATCAATTTCATTTAAAACACACCACAATAATTGTCAGAAATGGAAAATCTCTGACCAAGTGAGTCTGGACTCCTATTTACCCGTCACCACAGCTCAGTTGTGTGTTTTGGGTGCAGGCTGTGCTGTGAGCTCTGCAGAAACTCACTGATCCAGCAGGGCAGTAGAGGGGTTTCTTCCATGGGGCCCAGTGAACTTTTTCATATATATCTATATATTTACAGGGAATTAAAAGCATTAAATATTTCTTGGGAATGGGGTGCATAAGAACCACAGTGGCCGTCAAGTTTGATGGCTAGAAATGGGCAAAAGCAGTACAACAGGAGATGGCTCCTCACTTTGTCTTCTACCTCCCACTGCAGCTGGCCGCAGAGTAGCCCCCACTCCCTGCTCTCCTTTAAATGGTACAGAAAAGAGGAATGCATTAATTGAGACTACAGCAGGACACTGCCGAGAGAGAAGGTCAAGAAAGCTGTAAGCTACCAATCTGGCCCAGCTTGGTAGCAGCTGTTAGTCGTCACCACATCATTTCTGTTCACTGAGCTGTAGAAAAGAAGTGGGTGGCAGTGGATCAAGTCCAGCTGCCAGGGGCCAGAGGTCTCCATAATGTGCAGCACTAGTGGACAGTGTTAACAGTCTCGGCGGATAGTCACGGATTCAGCAAATTTGGGAAGGACTCGTAGGCAGATTTGCTGGCAGGTTGGGTTATGGAAAACAACCTCTGCCCTTGGTTGTGGCTGTGCAAGGACATCAGACTGGAATTTTGCCAATTTTGCATTGACATGCAAGACAAATATCAAGGAAAATGTGGAGAAAGTAGAATATTAAAAAGGCTTCCTCCTTTACCTCTTGAGTTACTTCTTCCTTTTGCAGTCTTGTTCTGCCTAATAATGTATGCCCTTATTAACATTTAGTAACACCATCCTTAGCTACAAATTTATTAATATGTCTGTAGTTTGTTGCTCTGCTCCCTTAAAAGGGTTTCAGAGCTTGAAATGTTATTGTGCAAAATGCATTTCAGACACAACCATGCAGGTTTGTTACAGGACTTTTGCTTTAAGTACTTTATGTGGTTGCACTATTCTTCTGAAGGCCAGTAGATGGCATCAGGGACTGCCTGATTAAAAATGATCTAACGGGATACTAATTGTAAAGTATAATTCCTCAAATTATTTATCACAAACCATAATATTTATTCATAATGCGTAATAAATACAGACATAAGTAGTATTTATGCTGTTACATTTATTTTGTCTGTTAGAGCATCATTTGCAAATGGACTTTGAATTCCCAGATGTTGCAGATATGATTGGCAAATAGTAGCTGTGAATAAAATACAGACTGGTTTGTTCGTGGATTCTGGATTCTGACTGATCACTACGCCTTGTGTGTGTGCTGGGGGGTGCTTAAATCGCTGATGTTCTTATTGTTCCTTGATTGCATAATTGAAACACCTCCTATGATAAATAATGAATAAGTAATGAGTGCTATTGCCTGAATACATATAGTCATATAACTAAACAACCATGGTTACACAAGTAGTGGCTGAGTTATTCTGGCTAGTTCCATAATTGTGTGCAGTTCCATTCAATTTATAAAAAGCAGAAATATGGACTTTTTGATTATCATTAAAGAACTCACAACAAAGCTGATGAATTTCTGTCTGAAAAGCATCTTCAATTTACTTAAAGAGGAAGAAGAGAGATAAATTAATGCTGTTAGTCAGTGATGGTAGTGAAGGATATATTGACAATGCAGGAGGGGGGTAAGTTGCATGGATTTGTGGTGGTGTTAACAAGAGATCTGGAAAATCTGTGTAATACACATCTCTGGAAATGCTCAAGTTGAGATCCGGAACACCTCTGTCTTAAAGGTGGAACAGGGAGCTGTCTGTATGTGGGACACCTTTCCTGCTGTAGGACTGTAGGACCACATTCCTGATGCACAGCACAATGCAGTGGCTGTGGTGCTTTCGCTGTTGGTTGTGCCATCTGGCCTATTAATACGTTGGAGCAGAATTGATGAAATTTTAGGACTGTAAATTCTTTAACTACTCTTCTCCGTGAAGGGAAGCTCTTCTCTTTTTAAACTAAACATATTTTGTAATTAATATCACAACTGTCCCAGAAGTCTAGCCAAGAATCTTCAAATCTTAGTGTGTGATATGGTAGTGTCAATTCACTGACCTCAAAGTTCTTTGGGGAAGCTGATATCCAATTAAAGGGGCCCTCTTACAAAACATGACTGGTGTGCCTTCTAGCTTTTATTTCTCTGTTTCTTTTCTTATTGTTTTATATAGGGTGAACCTGGACCAAAAGGGGAGAAAGGAGATCAAGGAACAAGCGGAGAACCTGTAAGCACAACCAAGTGTTTTTTCAGCTAGTTTTCAACTTTAGCAGGGAGAAGACATGAGAGCTAGCTCTTTTGGAGGGAGAGGGTGGGACATGCTGCTTCCATAGCTGGCTTGCTTCTCGCATCAGAAATGGCCACGCGGGTGCTTGGCTTTGGCTCTACAAGAAGATAGATGACTGCATGGAATTAAGAACCTGATTTATAGCCCAGCGCCTTAGTGCCTGAGGAGTATGGGGTTTGCAAGACAGAGCTTGGCTGACAGTAAGGTTGTACAGGATTTATTAAGGGCTTTTGAAATGATGTGGCCCAGCTAAATTATGCAGTTGGCTACTCTGCTTGTATTCTGCCCTGCTCTTGTTCTGGAGGGAGCCCTCAAGAGAGGCAGAGTCCTGTGCAGTCACAGCCTCCATAAAAACAAACAAACAAACCAACAAACAAAAAAACACTTTCTTCTCTTGAAGGGGAGTAGAAGAAATATCTTATTTTGATGAGGAGAAGAACTGAACAGTTTTCTTCAGCTCTTTCACCTCAGCCTCTGTTTTTGCAGGGATTACCAGGAGTCCCAGGTGAACAGGGTGTCCCAGGACCTGCAGGACTACAGGTAAGAAGGGACAGAAAGAAAGAAAGCCTTGGTATGACCAAAGAGGACTGCCTTCATGGTGCATTTCACTGCAAATAATCCTTCCCCTCTACATTGACAGCCCACATCTCCTTCATTTTTGTAAGTTCAGGGACTTGTGTAAAGGTATTTGCTCATGCAGGACATCAGGGCAACATAAGGAGAATGAAAGCAGAAATATGTCATCTCTGTATCCAGATCAGTGTCATCTGAGAGACTCCTTCCAACTTCAGGTTCCTTCAAGAGGGCATCTTATTTTGGTGCCACCAAAGCACAGGTCTGACAGATATGTTACTGCAATGCATTAGCAAAATGTTGCAGAATATACAGATTCAACCCCAGCTCATTTGATCCTGAATACTCCATGTCTTATGTGGAGTAGATTTATAGTCTCAATTGTCTTCTAAAAATTTCTTGGTTCATGTCCATTATTTCCATTTACCACTGAGGTATGTTTCCATGTAAGCATGGAGAGGTGTTCACTCTGCCTTCATCTGTGCTGTGTCTAAGCTACATAATCATCTATTACTAGGGAATCAACAGCATAAACAGTTTAACAGCAGTCTTAGCATCATGGAAATAAACAATCAAATAAAACCAATAATGCCATGCAATTTTAAACTAACATTTGCTAAAAGGGGGCCAGATCAGTGGGTAGACTCCACTCCGTCCTGCCAAAATGCTTATGAAAGAGCTAAGACGTATGTAGGACTAGGGCAACGTCTCTGCACTGTGATCTGTTTTGACCATTTCTAAATGATTGTTGTTTGTATTTGAGAACCACAGGCAAAAGCTCCTCTTTGCAGGGAGATCATCAGAGTTCAGCTGGCACTGAAGTGGCAGGTAGGCCTGAGGACAGGAAGACGCTTCCCCTAGAAGAATGTCTGCAAGTTTCAGTATGCAGTGCTGTGAAATAGCCTCTGAGCTAATCAGTCATTAGCAATTCCTCTTATGTCTCAGGGTTTTATTTTTATATTTCATTTTCTTGCTTCACAGAAAACTGGGAGCCATTTCCTCAGCTGTTGAACTCCTCTGCGAATTGATTAGCTGAGTGCACATTCAGGCATCTTGAAGTCTTTTTGTCTGGCAGGCAGTCGCATCCCATCACTAATCAGCTGGCATCTCTTTTCTTTCTGCACAGGGCACAAAGGGGCAGAAGGGAGCTCGAGGAGAAGTTGGAGCCCCTGGAGAGGCTGTGAGTAACTGCTTCCCTTGCAACATTTTTTCCCTGACAGTAACACACCTGAAGGGACTTTGAAGTCCCTGCCTTGCAGATTCACAGTCCCAAGCAGCTTGGGCACAGGGCACATCCTAATCTGCAGCTGGAAGGAGTCACTGCTTGTGGGGAAACAGACTCAGCTGCACCAAACTGATCAATGCCCCACTCAGCCCAGCTCTAAATGGTTTGTCTTTTTTCGCCAAGTCTCTCCCTCTCTAATAAAATGCCCTCTTTTCTGGGTGAGGTGAGCTGAGCTTGCTACTTCACTGTGATATCAGCCAAGCCCAGGCAGCCAGCTGGTGCACGAAGTGAGCTTTGCATCAGCAGCCAGAATTAGTTTTTGATCACAGTTGGTTTTAGGCTTCTTAGTCAATTCTGCTTCCTTTAATAAAGCCTCAGCACCATAGGAATCATCACATACCACTTTTCAAGGCATGTGTTGTAGGGAGTGCTGCTATTCTCTGAAAGAACAGCAAAGAATTCAAGTCCTACTTTATTATTGTGGCAGTGTATAAGCCCTTTGTGCCTGAATAAAAGACCATGTACTTTCTTTGCAAGTGGATAAGGAAGACTGAAGAGCTATTTCGGGTAGTGACTGGGAGAGATGATGTTTGTATCTGGGAGAAGGAAACCATAGGAAATCCAAGCAAAGCATCATAGAGCTTTGAAATTCTTTTCTTATATCTTTGTATTCATAGTTTTCCTTCTTGGGTTTGTGCTCAGATGTTGTATTTAGCAGTGCTTTGACCCTGAACTCTGAATTGCCTGTCCCTAGCATTCTGTCACTCACAGTTGAAGGATTGCTTAAACTTTGTGGGGAAAAAAAGTCAAAAAGTGTCCCACTCCCCCCAGATCTATTCATTGGCTTTATTTCTTAGTATTGCCTGGTGCCTTAGAGGACATGAATGATGTGCAAATACAGGCATATGTAAGCATCTGTTTGTTTGCCATTCTTTGATAGATTGCCTCTGCTCTACACATTTGTTTTGGCTTAGAGACCAGTGACTGCGAACAACATAGAAGTAAGGAAACACTACAAATTCTCTTGTAGTGAGCCAGACAAACAGATAGTCATTCCCTTTCTGAAGAGCTGTTCTGTGGAAGAGTTTCATCATATTCCAACTGTTTGCACAGCCTTACGTCTAGCATCTGCAATATGTTGCTAACCAGCTCTTCCAGTAGAAAGAGTTTCTATACTCCAGGTCAGATGGATTATTTCACTTTGCTGATGCAGATATTTTTAGATAGCCTGGCTGTTTTTACCACTAATAGCTCAGGAATACTAATAGATATCATTTTTCTAGTGAAGCCGTGGCAGCAGGTGAACCCTGGCCTGTGCAGGCTGATGAAGGATTCTGGAGATAATGACTTTGACCTGGTGCTATCAAGTCTAGAGGAAAATGTCCAACTATAGCCCCGTAACCCCAAAACTTGCGTCTCTATGGGGACAAAAATTCCAAAAGCATATGTGCTCCCACATCACCTATACATGTTTGGGGACATATATGGGCTTTTCCATCCTGAATAGCTTTCAATTGCAGACAAAAGTGCCTGTAATTCAGAACGATAGCAGTCTGAACGGTTTCTGCTGTTTGCTTGTTTAGTGGGAATGAGTATTTTCACGTTTTGTTCCTCAGTGTAGAGAAAGGTAGAATTGTCAACATAGCATATTTTGTTGGCCTAGATTTTTATTTTAATGATGAATCAACATACTTTCCTCTGTTCTTTTGATGTTTTGGTCTCAGACCTTTCTTCCTGTATCTGAGCAAGATTTAGGATTTATTTTGATGGTGGGTAATTTAAGCTCCCTAGGAGAGTCTTCATCCATTTTGTATTGCTTCATGCTTCTTTACACTAAAAAGTGTTTCACAAAACCACCATTTTTTGTGCTTGTACAACACCTTGTCTGACATGAACTCCATTCTCACTTGGAACATCTTGTTCCTGTGATAGTACAAGCTGTCAATTACATATGCACGTGCATTTGATTTTCTTAAAACAGGGTGCAACTGGACCAGCAGGGCCCCCTGGTCCAAGAGGCTTGCCAGGAAATGTGGTATGTATGTACTGGTGTATTTGTTTTCCCATTCATGCCCTGATTTCTTTATTTAATATGTTTAGATTTCCCTCCCATGGGGTGTCTTATAAGGTTCAAAAGGCTGTGTTTCATTACACTTCTTTATGGTTGAATTGAAAGATGTGGTGGCACCTGGGAATGGTGTTTCCATTAAACATATTTTCATATTCATTTGTAACAAGAGGGAGGCATGGAGCTGCTTCAATTCTCATCAAATTGTCAAAAACATTTTTTGCTGCCAGCTCTTCAAGAGAAAAAATGTGATATTTATTGTCTGTCTGGTTTTGTTTCCTTTGCCTCATTTCTATTTGTCCTTTCCTTTTGAAAACATGACTTCTTGATATAAAGATTGCATAGTAACCTCTTATTCTGTGTTAAGAACGCATGTAAGTATTAGATCTTACAATCAGAGCCTTGAAGTCAATACAGCATCCTCCTCACCTCAGTACATGTTCATCACCATTATTAAATTGTGCATGGTAGAGCTTTTCTTGTCTGCATAGAAATCTTTGGGCTTACTCTACTCCCTGTTCCACCAGTGTAATTTTCTATTTAGAGCCTGGGAATTCTCTGAGTTTACACTGGAGTAAGTGGAAAACAGCACTTAGGCCCCAAGATAAATGCATTCAGGCACAATGGTTTAGCACAGAAGGCTCTTTAAGGCAGAGTTTGTCATCTGGGAAATCCGAGAAATCTTAAATTGCCTTTCTACTAATTGTTAAGCCACATTTCCTTTAATGGTACTGATACGGTGATTTCATTTCAAACTGGAAGGTGACATCTAAAATGAAGACCTTGGTCAATCTCATATTCTTTTTAGCTAAATTCTCTACTAGTAATACCAATATATTACCTATAAAATCTAATAGAGTTGTAAATGATTTTTACTGGTGCATAAAAGAAAATAATTATCACATCCACACATAGAAGAAGTCAATCCAACCTTATGGTGCCACATTTCATATTTTAAAATGCAGTACTACTCCGTAGGTCACACATGTTTTGGTGAGTTGGGAAGCTACAGTATTTGATTTGGAGCTCATATATAATCATCTATATTTTGACAAGGAAACCTTTTTGATCTGCCAAGATATGAATAGGGTCAAAAGCTGAAACAAAGGGTAAAACAAACATAGCTACGTTTTCCAGTTTGTGGCTTTGAAGAGCATTAGCCATAAAGAAATGTAGACTTTGTTTTGCAAGACTTTTGGCTCCTTTGACACAGAGGTGATGATTTGGGGGTTGTTGGTAATGGATTAAGAACTACTGGGGATTTCACAGAATGAAACAGTTATTGGTAGAAGGAGAATGAACAAATCCAGGATTAGCTCAATTTCTGCTTCTGCTGTTCAGCTATTTTTTATATTGAAAAAATATCTCCTTTAAGCTCTTGGTACACAGCTCTTCTGTGGTTTTCTGGATTGTCTGATTCTCTGGATTCTCTAGTTGTCTGTACTGTAAAGTGTAAAACTGATACTAATCCTCGAGATAGACTGTACTGAATACACTGGTCTATCCATTTTCTTTAGGATCAAATATTGCCTAAAAAGAAAGTTTTAATCCTAAAAGTTATTTTCTCTTCAGGGAGTGCATGGAGACCGCGGACTACCAGGAAAGGAAGGAGAAAAAGGGGAAAAGGTGAGTTTGTTTTTTCATTGATTTGTTTATTTTCTTCTTGGCAATTTTAAGTGACCTGGTACGGAAACAACTTGAACTAGGAAATTATTTCATAGGTTCATGGACTACTAAGACATGGGTCATCTCATCTGACCTCCTCTATTACAAATGCTAAAAAGACTTCACCCTGTTGCAGCTTTATAATTTATCTAATAAAACCACTGAGATACAACCGGATACGGTGAAGTCACTGCTACCCATTTAATGCAATCATCTTCTGTCCTCACCACACGACAAGAGTGGAGATCTGGTGTTTTCAGTACTTTCTGAGATGCCTGTTTACCACTGTAAATCTAAAGCTGGAAGAAAAACTTTTGTTTAGGAAATTGAGATCTCTGCTTTTCTGATAAACTGATATAACTGGACCATTAGCTCAGCTTTCCAGTGCACCCTTGCTGCTTTGCATGTCTGCTTTGCCCAACTGTTATGTCCCATCTCACAGCTAGGCAATGAGCTCTCTTTGAGGCCAAGGACTTGTAATATACTACTACTTCGCACAGTGCCCATCGTGCCAAAGTCCCGATCTTTGTTTGCTATAGTAGGAACGATTAATCAGAAACATGGCGCCATATATGTAGGATACAGGATTTAAAATGAGGACAAATTACAATCTCTTCAGTCAAATTGTATTCCAGATTACTGAGATCCATCTCAGTACCATGTATGAATCAAGGGCTCTCTCATCTAGTTGGTTCCAAAACATTTTGAAATGTTGTTTTATTCTTTTAAGGAAAATTACAAATGTCTTGAGATTCTTGTAGGAAAAGGTTTCCCTAAAAGATATCTTGTGATTCCAATAGAAATTCAGATGATAACTCTAGAAGAAAATGCATATGTTTTAGTCCCAATGAAAGATCTGAGACAGGAATAGTCTTTATTGTGTGATTAACAGGTTTGTTGACTTTGTTGGTTTGTCTTCTACAGGGTGACCCAGGAAAAGAAGGAAAAGTGGGTTTGCCAGGGCCTGCTGGTGAGCCAGGGCCTGCAGGAGAGCCAGGTTTGTCTGGCAAGGGTAAAGATGGAGAACGGGTAAGTACTGCTAGCAAGCTCTGGGCTCAGGTATTTCAGTATGGGCTAGACAAACACAGCTTCTGCAGTGAAATGGTAGACTTTGGTAAAGAATTAGGTAACTCATTCTGTATCTCACAGATACTTACAGGCCATCTATCTGAAGACATGAAAGGTCTTGTCATGCAAAATGCTGCAGATACCAGGGCTGTATGCAAAAAGGCAAAGAGAACAGAAGCTGTATTTCTGAACATTATACCCTCTTCGCTGTGTCATGTTGGCCATCTCCAAACAGAGACATCCTTGAGGAATAACAATTGAAGGTCCTTGTGACCAGTACAAACATGCCTAAATTGTTGAAAGTTCCCTAAAAGCATTTAGTTCTAGTAAAGTAAAGTAAAGTTAGTAGATTATTTAATTTGCTTACAAGTTATGCATAGAATATTACCAGGATGGTGTGGAGCAAGGAGGGTGGTGGTGGGGTTGCTGCCTTGACTCTTTCAAAGGCTCCTGTCTTTGGCTGTGCAATGATGCTTCTTTGGTTTTGGTTCTGTCACTTTAGGGGGAAAGAGGCCCACCAGGCTTGCCAGGACCTTTTGGGCATAAGGTGAGTAAGTCTGGACATTGCAGATCGCTTCCCTTCATTGCTGAAACTGAAGAAGTTGTGGTGAAAAATATGATCTGTTTTTCACCAGAAAATAGAGGTTGTGAAACTTGCACTCAAAAACTACTTAGGACATTCCTTTCTTTATTATTCCGATACCTCTGTAGATGTAAATATTAAGATATGAATTAACTGTGTTCACTTTCCACATTTAAAATTTCTTCAAGCACTATGCAAATTCAACACAGACTAAATGCTAAATGCTGCACACTTTTTCAGGGAAATTGTGACTGGGGACCTTTAATCCATGCAACACGAGAGATATTGCATAGCTAAAGGATGAACTACTGTTGAGACCACCTGACAACTCATCAAAGAACACTCCTCCATAACATTTATTTCTTTTACCTCTCTCAAAGGGAAATTAATTATTTTCCATTGAGACTGAATAGTCCTGGTTTGCCTTCCTATACTGTAGCTATGGCAGACTAGCTTGTTGATTAAGTTAAAGTCTGCAATGGAAAATAAAGTTTATTCCCTTACAAGTGCACAGCAATTAGAGAAAGGAGTAAAACAGCAAAAACATTTGCTTCTGGAAGCATCTGGATTTTGCATGAGTCTTCAATCACATATATGAGAAATTCTTTTTGAAATGGCTGTGTACTGATCTGGATTGGAAGAAGAAACAGATTTTGTAAATGATAGAGGTGGGAATACAGCAGTATGGAACTGGCTCCATTTAGGTCCAGTATTTTTTAAATACTCAAACTGCTATGAAACATTTTATTTTGATTTTGTTTCATCCTGTATAAATGAATTGTGCTGTGTTGTATATACTTGGGCAGTTCAGAACATAGACACGATAACAGAGTCAGAAGTAACATAAAAATCTGAAAAAAAACACTGTGGGAAATCTAATGAAACACTCTGTTCAATATCAACACAAGATGGTAGGGATCTTAATTGTGCATGGAAAAATGCTATTGAACCTTTTGTACTGAAATCATATTCTTGAACAAAATGACAGATAAGGGATCTGTAGTAGCGTTTGAACTAATCAGAATACATTTTCTCTCACTGTCCTTACAGTATTGCTTCTTTGTAATGTAAGATTAGTTTAAGAAGGAAAGAAAGGAAATAAAGTAGGAGATATTGCAGACTAAATTCAGGGTGGGCAGAATCCGTGGGTAACCATTTTTCTATCAAGCTTCTATATAGCTGGAAATAGTGTAATAATAAATAACATAAATAAGAGTCATTGTTATAAGTCTACTGCCAATGTGAGACTGACTCTCACAACCACAATACAATCCATAAAAATCTTATTTGATATTTCTCCCTATAACAAGAAAAGAGAACGGACATTAAATTTAAGTACTGTATCTGAATTCTTGCTTAACCCTCTGTCTACAATGCCCATTAAACAGCCAAGTAGTTGTCTGTGCTCTGCAGGTTTTAATATAGAAAATTTAGTTTTCTGGAAGGGAGATCTCTCCATTTGCAGTATAGTCCTCTAGAGAGAGTGGTAGAAACACTTTAAAAATTATTAATATTCTGCTGTGAACAGGCCTATGTTGGTAAAGGAAAATATTAAGATGTAACACATCTTTAATTCTGTCTTCCCTGGATAAATAATCTGTATTTAGCAATGTTTGCAGTTTAGCTGTCTACCATAAAAATGCAGAGAAAGAAAAGCACACTGTGGTGCTTAGTGTTTGCCCAAGCCAAGGAGAGAGCCTAATGCCCCGCAGGCAATTGCAAATGTAAAACTCCATAAAAGCAGATGTGTTGTTCAACAGAAATCTGAGGTTCTCAATTTACTGCAGTGTATTGGCTGCTGTAGCATACAGGAATACTGCTGGAAATGGGATGCTGTGCGCTAAAATAAATTAAAACACTTCCAGAAGCTGCGTTCCTGCTCAGTTATGTGATGTGGCACGTGCTGACATGGTGTGACTGCTCACGGAGGTGGGCTGGTGCCCCTCTCAAGGAGGGAGGCACTTTTCTTGGCATGACGTGACAGCAAATTTGCTGTACCCGTCCTGCCACAACCTGATCCCATTCCTTGGTGGGCAGGATCAGGTCAGGATGTAACAGTGCCATGTTCTTTTGTAAAACCTTCTTGCATTTTGGCACATCTTCCCAACAGCACACAAAGCCCTTAACTTCTCCTTTTGTTTCAGGGAGAGAGGGGAGCTCCTGGCCTCCCTGGACAGCCAGGAGACAGAGGTGTGCCAGGAATCGGATTGGCTGGACCCCCTGTAAGTAGCAGGTGCTGCTGCAGCCTGTGACAAGATAAAAACCTAACTCATTGCCATCTGGAGAATGGGTTCTCTGTGCTCTTCTCTGGCCAAGAGCCGATGGGGCATTTTATCCCCTGAAGATGCAAACCTGCAAAGTATCCCAGAGGCTGCCATCCATGGCTCAGATGTCTGTTGTGAGGGCTCTCGATGCATTCAGTTTTAGTTGAAAGAGAAAGGCAAAAAAGTGCTATCGGAGTGATTGATATCACTGCCTGGTACTGGTGACTTTTCCAGAGCATCTTGACTCGCTGGCTCTGGATGTGAGCCAACATCTGTGCTGAGCCAGCAGAACTGGTGTAAGGGGGAGATGTAACCCTCCTGTCACCCCATTAGGATGGATGAGTGTGGCAGATATGTCCACATCTGATAGGGAAATACAAAATCAGGTTAGTTAAACTGTTGTTTTGTAAGAGAGCCATCATCCCCATAATTCCCCACAAAGATTTCGTTACACACCTCATCCAGGTCTGCCCTCACCTCCTGCTGTTGTTGAAGTTCTACCATCATCAGTAGGCCATGAGATGTACTTGGGACTGGCCTCAGAAAGTCTAGATTTTCATCTTTTTGGGATGAAAACCCAGACTTTCTGCAATCCAGTACTTGACATGTATGACTCTGGGGGTCGGGGAATTTGGGAGTGCTCCTACTCTGTAGCCCCCCGGCTCAGAGTCCTCCAGCTATGCACTGAATGCACAAGTAAAATATGTCTAGAAGGAATCAAACTTTATTCATAGATGCAATTGCTAGAGGACGTAAGAGATCTTGCATCCTTTCACAGCCCCTTGAACATGCCATGATACTGTACCAATCATCACAGCCAACATTTTCATGCTCTGGTTATCTAGACAGAAGTTTCCTAATTAGTACATGAAATAGCCTTGAAATGAGAAGTCATTTGCTGAATGAAACTGGTTGATAAATCTAGCTTTCTGGATTTAATATTTGATCTCACCATGCTGAATACTATATATGATAAAGCAATTTGGGTCAGACATATAAAACACCAAGATCATGTCATGGCCTTCATGGTCCTCAGAAATGTTATCAGTGGCTGAAGATTTGCTGGGTGTTTTTTGTTACAATTTATACAAGAAACTGTGATGTTCTTGAGTTTCTTAAGGTTCAGTCATTAATATTAAAATTAAATTCACAAGTGAACATCTGGCTTGTTTGAAAGTCACTAAGCTGTGGCTAGTTTTTAATTACTGGTTTCTAGATTCAGTACAGGGTTAGGTGGGTTCACTTCTGCACCCTGATGTACGCTAGATACCAAAGTCATTCGTCATTAGGTTGTTAGCATCCACATCCATGAACACAAATGACTAAGAACTTGACTCTAGATATAGATATGACTTCTCACACACTAGAGGATTACTTTTTACTATGTCATTATTTGACCACAGTCAAGATGAGTAGATGGTGCTGGTACCTACCCAAGTATTCCTGACTGACTTCTTTTTATTTATCTGCTTCGCTAAATATACATATATATATTTATTCACCATTATGATGATTTTCTTCACTGTAGGTTTATTATAACCCGAGCTCCAGTGCAAAGATTCAGAATTTGAAAAGCACTCTATAACCTTAAATCCATCAGGCTTGCACAAAGACTGAGTCCTGCTAAAAAAAAAAAAAAAAAAAAAAAAAAAAAAAAAAAAAAAA